>NC_080073.1:79092505-79392505 GCF_949987535.1 Balaenoptera acutorostrata
ATTACTGTCAAGCTTAAAAATATATAGTTGAGGAAGTGTTAACATAAACCCCCCAAAAGAAAGTAATCAACAGGAGGATGTTTTAAATACACTAATGTGCTCTGTTTCTTTTTAGCTTTCAAGGGAATTATTGGGAAGTTACTATTACTAAGAATGAATTATTAGTCTTGTTTGGGTCCAAATTTTTGGACTGAAAAACTCTGACCTCCTCTTAACATTGTTAGAGGAAATTCTCTGTGGCTACCATTCTATGAATAGGTATAACACAGAAGTGGGATGCTTGTCCCAAGTGAGGGTTAAAAGTATTGGATTAAACATAGAATTGTATCTGGCTGAGGGCAGGGATGCTTTAACAGTGAAGGTGATCTTCACACCTGCACTCAAATCTGAGGTCTCACTAAAATGATCATTGAGTCACCATTTTATTGTTGAGGAAACAAAGCATGAAAGCATGGGGAGGTGAAGTTGTTCACTCAAGAACACTCTACTGTTAATCTGTGATTGAGCCATGATTAGAATCCAAAGTTCTTGACTCCTAGTCCAGTCCTATTTACATGACACTACCATATCTCACCTAATTCATTTCACTTAAACGTAAGTTCACTGAGGTTGTTCCAGATACTGTGGACAGAGCTCTACTTCGAGAGAGACAAAGTCCCTATCCTCAGGAGGGCATCAAAAGTGGAAAGAATATGAGCTTTGAATTACATGTATTTAAGTTTAAATTCCACCTCTGAGACTCACTATGAGACCTTGGACTAGTGACTCAACTCTTTGGTACCTTAGTTTTCTTGACTTGTCTTTACAAACGAGGATGTTGATATGTCTCAGAGTCGTTTTAAGGATCATAAATAACACATGTTAGAAACATTCCACAAGTCTCTGGCACACAGTAGCTCTTCAGTAAATGTCCTCTCATATTATTAACAGAGAATATAACAAGTAATAAGATTCCTATAAGGCCAAGAAGAACGAGATGAGTGTCACAGGGAGAGCGCACACTGAGAGCTATCAGCATTTAACATACAAAAAATATATATACTGTGCAAAACACTACTGGATGCAGCTTCCTCTTTTAGAATCAAAGACAGCAAACTACTGAAAGAAATCTTGTTTCTAATGCCACTAGTTTTATATCATTTCCTACCACCACCTCTGGACTTGGGCTATATTGCCTGTCACTACCTCAAATTCTATCTATTATTTCCTATTTATGAGTTACACATAACAGATTTTCAATGTCATTTTCTTGAGCTCTATGAAAACAGCCTTAGTAACATTATAAGGATTTACTGGAACAAGAAAAACACTAATAATATCACTTGATACAATCTTCTTTTCATTCCCTATATACACCTGTCTTCAATATTATGTAGAAGTAGTTGCTACTATTATATAGTAGAGAAGTATCTGTAATATTAATATGTTCCCTGAATATCAATTTCTAAGAGCAAGCCAAATGTATATGGATACATTCCTCCCATGCTTTTATAGCTTTTTATTTTCTTAAAACAGCTGTTGTTGCCCCATGAAAGACTTAAAGGATACATTTATTTTTTAGTGTATTTCTCCACTAATAATGTTCTTTTTTGCCTTGGTGCTCATTACTAACAGTATTTGCATAAATATACATTTCTATCATTTCTCTCTGAATCAGATTCCCCACACAGAGTTATAATCTTACATTTGTGGAATCATCATTACATGCTATGAAATCTATCAAAAATTTAAGTCACTAATAGCAAGATTTCTTAGCAGTGGTTAAACTTAAAACTACAGATTTATGTGCATAAAAAAACACTTAAAATCACAGTTAAATCAGCAGGGCTCTCTTTGTCTCCTTTCTGATCTTTCTGTTAAGCTTTCTGCCTCTCTTGATATCACACCCACGTGTCAGTACCACTAATTTTTCAGCTGAATCCTAGGGGTATAAATTGCTCCATAGTCTAATGCAACTTAAATTCAAGTCCCTTTGCAGGGGTAGTTCTGAGGCCTATCTTAGTTCTGACCTTAGGAGGGATCTTCTTAGTTGTCTCTTTCCCTGGTTCTCTCTCGTCAACAAGGTGACTGACTTATGGCTTAGGCTGTTCCTTTCATAGTGCTATCAGAATCCTCTTAATTGCTCATCACCAAAATATTCATTGTATTCAAGAATGATCGTAGATTTGAACTTCCTACACTCTGTTTCAAACTGAGTTTGGGGGAACTTTAGAGATCTCTGTTCTTATGGGCTACTTCTTCAGTAGAAAAAAAATCTCTGAGCTACTTTTCCAGAGCTGGAGGCAAGAGTAACACCCCTTTACATGAGCAGGGCACTGAGGGGTGGCAGTAGCCTCTGGCCTTCTTGGATTGACTGTCCTGGCATGGAATCTGTGCCTTGAATGAGCTGGGTGAATGGCTATTCGGGCCCCAGTATTCCCGTCTTACTGTGCCTGGAAAAGTGCTTCTACCCCATGAATGGGGGCTGGATGGAGAAAAGGACCACCTAATCCCCTGGCTGTAATCACCAGGGATTTAGCCTCTGCAATGCAAGTTGGGGCTGGAGAGGATGAGAAATTCTGGTGGCCTGTTCCTATCAGTGAGACATCATACCCCTTGATGAGAATATGAGGGGAAGAAATGGCCCGTTTTCTTGGCCAGATACATCGGGAGTGGAGCTTCCATCCTGCTGAGCTGGAGAGGGTGGAAGAGGAAGCAAGGCACGTTTCAGGTGTTACAGACTCTGTTCTTACTGAGACTAAGTAGATATTTTCTTGAATCGAAATTTCCTCATATCCTGTATGCTGTCAGGAAAATTTCCAGAGACTTTAAATGATTATTATTTCTGCTGTTTTAAAAATAATTCTCACTGGTTGTAGTTTACTGGAAAACACGTCTGTAGAGCCCCCAGGCTGCCATTCTAAAAGTAACAGTTTGCTTTTATAAATATATATTTTTTTAATTTTAGGGCTCTGACTTAACATATCTGTAAAAGATCTTGTTAAAGGCAGAGTTATTAGATCCCTTCTGATTAATTTTGGAGTCAATAGCACAGACATGAGATTTTTCCCCTTAATTTATATGAACCTAGAAATTCCAATTTTTGCTAAAGTCAGTTTGAAATGAGCTTTCTAACTCAGGCAAATGAGTCATAACCAATCCAACAAGGTACAGAATGGACTTGATATGAGTCATGTGTCCATTACTGTAGTCATAGCAATAGGTGCACTATATGAAGGAGATGGAAGAGGTATTACGGAGATATAAATGATAGTTCTTTTTTTAAAAAAGATGTTTATTTATTTAGGCTGCGCTGGATCTTAGTTGTGGCACTCGGGATCTTTGTTGCCCTGTGCGGGATCTTTAGTTGTGGCATGTGAACTCTTAGTTTCGGCGTGCATGTGGGATCTAGTTCCCTCATCAGGGATTGAACCTGGGACCCCTGCATTAGTGGTGCGGAGTCTTAGCCACCGGATCACCAGGGAAGTCCCTAAATGATAGTTCTTTACTTACTTTAAAGACATCTCATTACCTTCTGGATTTTTTAGCACTTTTTTACTTTCTGGAACTACAACATGCACTGGGTTCCTTTTGTGGATTCACTGCCCCAGCCCTAGGATCAGTCATTTCTCTAAGAAGCCCTAGTTCCTTTTATTGAAGAATGGTATTAGAAGCCATGATCTCAGTGCTAGGTGTATTTAGTACTACTGCGCTCATTGTTTATGGACTCTTTCAATTGGCAGAGCAATTTTTCCTTTTAAAAATTATTTTCTGCCTTATACAGCAGAGTAATGTATACCAGGAACTTAAGTGCATATTACCTCCTGATATAGAGACACATTGTACCATTAAAATCATCCTCAAAATGGAATTTTACTTGTGTATCTATTTTGTTCTCTCTTATCAACTATGAGAAATTTGTCCACAAAATCAGTGCTGTTTTGGATAAATTAGCTATTTTTCTCCCCAGACCTATCCAAGAAGCCAAAGGTGGGGGGATATCTTTGTTCCAATATCCTTTTTTTTTTTTTTAATTTTATTTAATTTATTCATTTTTGGCTGTGCTGGGTCTTCGTTGCTGCGCGCCGGCTTTCTCTAGTTGCGGCGAGCGGGGGCTACTCTTTGTTGCGATGCGCGGGCTTCTCATTGCGTGGCTTCTCTTGTTGCGGAGCACAGGTTCTAGGCACGCAGGCTTCAGTAGTTGTGGCACACGGCCTCAGTAGTTGTGGCTCGTGGGCTCAGTAGTTGTGGCTCCCTGGCTCTAGAACGCAGGCTCAGTAGCTGTGGCTCACAGGCTCTGCGGCATGTGGGATCCTCCCAGACCAGGGCTCGAAACCGTGTCCCCTGTATTGGCAGGCAGATTCTTAACCACTGTGCCACAAGGGAAGCCCCCAATATCCTTTTTAAGAACACATCTCCCAGTATTTTTTTTTCTTCAAATACTGAGTGGCTAACCACCATGCTAAATATTTCTCTTTATCATGGAATCTTCGTAAAAGCAGCACAGCTATGAATGAACTCACTCTTCAAGACAACAGTAATAACAGAAAAACAAAAATCTCCTAAAAAGAGTTACCTGGCAAACAATATTATGACAGAAGGAAGAGTCCCTGGATCTGGAGAGAATAACAACTGGGGTCTGGAAATAGCAACTATTTTCATTCTTGTTTAGGAATAAAACATAATAGCAAATAAAGGAACCTCTGCGGTGACTGGAAGTGCATTTTTCCAATGATAACATCAGAGCTGGGAGATGTGAGCACCAAAATTTGGAGGGGAAAAAAGATACTAGTGGCTGAGGTAAACTGCTGCTCTATATGGCAACAGTGCTAAAGAAGTCACTACATGTATTAGAATATCAGTTGGATAATATGCTAAGGGAAATGAAATAAAAATCCCAATAATAGAATGGCTTAAAATTATGCCTGTATTATGTTCCTTTCTGTTTGCCTAAAAATTATTTTCATTTCTTCATTTTGGGGATAAAAAATTAAGTTACACAGATGCTCACAATTTTAAGGTAAGAAAACCCAAAGATAGATAGATTAATATCTCTTTCCAAATTACAATCAAAGCTAATTTAGCTTTCCAGGTGTTTGCTTATGGACTATCCATGTAAATCACTGTAAATCAGGGTAGTTTTCTCACCATAAAAATGTACCTTCAGGACACATCTTCAACTGAATTTAAGCAGAAGAGTACTTAAAAAAAACAACTCAGAGTTGCTTGATGAAATAAATGTCCATTTTTGGTTTTTTAAATTCCAGTTGAAAGGTTTACTAATGTAGATGACACCTTATCAGTTATGATGCCCTCCTTTCAGTTTCCAATTTGTTGGGCTTCAATGAGTGCCTCTAAAGTGAAATCAGTGGTTTCATGAGAGTCATTAATATTTGCATTTAATGACTTCTCTTTAAATATCAAATTGAATTTTTCCAAATGACTTTCAACTAGAAGCTCAATGACACTGCTTGTAAAATTCCAGGGCCTTTGGGAAGACAATTGGTTTCTAAACCAACAAAATGCAGCAACTCTGAGTTGTATTTGAGGTGTCCAGTGACCTAGTGCCCTCCATTTATTCAAGGTGGATAAGGCTGGGAACTGACAGAAATAATCCTTAAAATCATTTTAGAGTATATGGTTTATCTTTAAAGTTAGTTATTGCAATGACTTTCCTGCCTTTTATATTGATAAGCATTGGAATGTGCATTAGACAATGCTTCAGCCTAGAAGAGGACTAATGAGAATTGATTCAAGACCCTCTATGATGTATCAGATGTCTTACATATATTGTAACTTACTGTCACAACCACACTTCAAGGTAAATCTAATTATTCTTATTTTAAAGATAAGGAAACTGACTCACAGAAGTTACATAATTTATCTCCAATTTTAGAATAGCCCCAATATCCATTCACTTTCCATTATATGCAAGTGATAGGTTAACCCCACTCAAGAGTTTTATTCCACACACTTGGCAAATAGACAGAAAACATTTTCATAGTTTCCCACTAATAGGTATGATCATACTCTTCACCGATACTTTTAGAGTAATTGCCTTTCTGTTTTGGCTCATAATGAAGTAATCATATCTATGGTAAACAGAGGAGGTAAAAATGCTTACTTTAATACAACAAAGGGGACAAAACTACTAGAATCTCACCTTTTATTTCTTGTGTATTTTGCTTTAATACCATATTTTAGGGCGTCATAAATTCAAACTTCATTAGAACAGCACCATGGCAACGCTAAGCTATTGCATTTTAGCAAAAGAAAAAAAAGTAACTAACCAATTTTTTAAAATCATTGATCCTTTTGTAAAGTCTTTTGTTTTTGTTTTGTTAAAAGCTGTTACAAATTTACATAAGTGTGTGAATCAATTTAGGAACTAGAATTAAAACTAGCTTACATTTGGGTAACTGATCGACTTGTTGATAACAAACATACTCTAGTGTGCTGAGAAAGGTTTCCTTTCTATATTTGGACTGAAATGGTGTCACTATTACCTAATAAATGGATCCCTCTTGATAAGGACACCAGTAACAACTTCCTGATGAACAGCATCACACTTGAAGAGACTTAACATCCCTGCCCTTGGAAAAATTATAGCCAAGATGAGTAAAATTATAGAGAACAGGAGTGAGGAGAGGTTTATCAGAGTGATTTAGGGCAGGACAGCCTGGCAGAATAAATTATCACGTGACATCTGGCCATTGAACAAGGAACAAAGAAGAAACTTGGTACTAAGGAGAAGAAGGGCAGAGGGAAGAGTTCCCTCAGGGAATCCACTTGAGAGAAACCCCTGACAAGGAGTACTATAAAAGCTTCCTAAGATTTTTAAGCCTAGAAGAGAGCTACATGCAACTTTCAAAAGGATTAGTCATTTTAAAATTCCCAGGCCCAGGTGAAAAATTGATTCTTAAAATTAAGATTTTATTTCTAATTATAAAAATACAAGCAGCTCAGCAAAATGTCAAGTGGGGAGAGCACTTCACAAAAGCAGTCCCTTTTGGTGTAACCTAAATTTCTGAAAAGTTCTCTAAGTGAATGTGGTCAAATTTTCCTTCTTATCAGTTTTTAAGGGTGTCACTATTTTGATAGTCTACATAAACGGAGTTACATAAATAGCATTAAAAATTGGAATCTTCTCAACTGCATGCAGGTTTTCCAGAAAGAATATCTTCCTAACAGCACCCTTTTTAGACACCTCTGTTGAACCAACATACCGATTCCATCAGTAGGAGCACAGGTTTTGGAATTAAGCTGCTTTGATTCGAATTTATCTTCCATCATTTGGACAAGTTCTTCACTTTCTCTGCCTCCATTTCCTCATCAGTAAAATGGCATAGTTATATTTCTTAACTCATAAAATTGTGGCAAAAATGAAAAGAAATGCATGAACAGTGCTTGGTACAGTGCTTGGCATATAATGAACACTCGCTTTATGTGAGCTGTAATTATTGCGGACAGGATGGATTACGCCTGGCCCCTAAAGGAAGTGCTAAATGCAGTGGTAATTCCCTAAGACTGTGGGGGTTTAAAGATCTGGGTTTAAATTATGACTCTGTCATCTAATAATTCAATGACCATGGCAAGGACCTCACTTGTTCAGTTAAAGTTTCCTCATGTATAAAATGGTGATTATGGATAACCTACTTCACAGTGTTGTCAAAATCGTGGCATATGTTAATGTACTTAAGGTGTTTAGTAGTGTGCCTGACAAGTAGTTAGTTCAAACAGTTAGCAATTACTGAGACCAATATCTATCCCAGGCAGAAAGATATCTTTCTTTCCTACTTTTAAACACTTAAACAAAATCAGTAACTCATTGCAGGGAAAGTTCCTCGATCTTTTGACACTATTATACTCTCTATGGTAAACAAAACAAACAAGCAAAAAACTTAAAATGCTGCAGCCCTGAAATTCTCATATCTTCTTCTGCTTTTGCTCATATTCCCTTTTTCTACACTGAGAACCAAAAGGAAGTTGATTGGAAAATTCTAGGCGTGGTTTTGATGCAGGTAATACTCAGGGGTCATGGCATCACTGTTCTGTATCTTGTCATTTTTCTCTTAGTGAATGGATACCCCTCCACTGATTCCTACTTTGTGCTCTCAGTAATCTCATTCTCTCTCTTCCTATCCTCATCAAATCCCATCCTCAGGGCTCCCCTCTATGCCACCTTGAAGTAAAACCTGATAAAACTGTGAATGTTGGACCTCTCAAAAATATATGCATTCAAACTGGGATAAAAATCTTAAACCTAAGAAAAGGAAGTAACTGCAATTCAACAAACAGACAGAATTCACCTTTGTAGCTGCAGGTGGGGAGGCACCAGGACTTTCCAGTAGTCCCTGAAGATTATATTTAAGACTAAAACTTAACCTGTCCCAAAGAGTATGATAATAGGATCACAAGTATGCAACAGGAAGAGTATAAATGGCCAAAGACACCAAATGGCTTTATATCTCATCTCTTTCTTTTACTTCCAGTCTCCATTTACTTTCCATGCTACCTGGGTCCTAGGTTTGAATCCTAGTTTCATCACTTACTAGTTGTTAAACATAAGCAAGTCAAACAAATCATCTAGTCCTCAGTTTCCTTACCTATGAAATGTTTATTTCTAGTGTTTATTTTTTGGAGGGGGGCAGAAAATTATTTAATGTATATGAAAGCACTTTTCAAATGCTAGCCAAGTAATTATTAGGACAATGCTTTTCTGAACTGACTCAAGCTCAGCTATATATTTTAGACATTACCCTTTCTACTTCTTAAAAGTTCGACTCTTATAGAGAAAGAGACAATTAAGAAGCTCTTTGTAAGGGCACTGTGTAAAAATAATTTCAGACTTCAAAAATCAAACTCAACATTTTTAACGATTGGGTGCTAATACCTTATTTGAAGGTTGTTGTGTAAAGTTTTTTCTGTTCTTTGTTTTCCTCATTTATGTTATGATATTTTCAGTAATTCAAAAGTTAAACTATCTTTTTCTCTTTACACTTATCCAAGAAACTCTAAAGGAGCTCTTGTGGCCCTACTGTAGGGATACAGGTGCTTAAAATGGAAAGGAGCTTCTCCAGACAGAGGTTTATAAAGTAGAGTTTCTCCTGCATTTAATTTTCTTTGGAAGGGAAGCCCTTTGTCAAAGTTTTTTCACCAAGCTTTTGCTGCAGATGTATTACTTTAGTTTAGGCCTGACTTGCTAGGGAAGAATAAGCAGATTCATGAATTATCCTCAGTGTATACATTTAATCAAGGGAGTGACTGTGATCTTGACTGCATATTAGAATTTTACTTTTTAAAGAATGCTTAATTTTACATTTTACTCAAGGAGATAATTTTGAATGGAAATGCCTTTCATCAAGGCATTAATGTGATAATCAATTTTAAACTAGAATCAAGTCTGATGGAATTTCCTATTCCTTCTTTTCCTGTCATAAATAATAACTATCCATTTGTTATTTAAATATATCAAGCTTATTCTATTCAGGTCTGGTATAAGACTGTGAAGCCAGGCACATGGTTCTGTTGGGGATCTTAAATTAGCCAGTCATGCTCCTCATTTAGCAGATGAAGGAAATGGTGCTCAGAAAAGCTGAAAAGTAGTGCAAGGCTTTGTCCAAGGTCACACCAATGCCTGTTGTTACAAAACCATGCAGCAATGCCTCATCATTCTCTTTTGAGCATCTCCTATGCCTTCTCTCCCTTTCGACCCTGTCCTCTCTTTTCAATTGTTGTCTGGCATTATGATCAAGTCCCCAGGATATGCAGAAACTCTCAGGTGGTGCATTGCACTTGGCACTTTCCTTCCTTGTTCTATATCAGGAGATATTTGTCCCTTGTTTTCTTGACATATTATTTCATTATAAAGAATTAATGACTGATATTGGATTGGCATACTATCATGGTTTCCAGATAGCATGGTCCAGTGTTTTAACTTTTAGGGTCCAAATATCCCCCCAACTGACTTAAAATATTAGCTCACAGACAGTCCTCTCGGTAATACTCTCAAATATGTCCTCTATTTTTCTGTTTCCTCCAGCCACATGTACAGTTACCTGCATTCTATCTAAGCTTCAAAGAAGAGATTCTGTGTCTAATCCATTTTCAGTGTTCGATAAAAATGCATGACCTTATTCATAAATGATTTTTAAAATTTCTTTATCAGTGACTCATGATCAAACTTTCACCCCCATCTGGCAGTAATGAGATGTCCTTTTACCTCCTGGCTGGTGTGAAGCTAGAGGTCCACTGAAGAATCAGGATTTTCACCACTGCCCAGAAATGATGAGGCCATCACACTGTGGTGCTGGAGGAGATCACCTAGATTGCTAGAAATCCCACCCCCTCTTAGCAGTAACAAGGAGCCCCTCCCCTCATATTTCAATGGAAGCCAAAAGGGAACCTAATCTTCTACCTCCACCAGCTAGTAAAGAGGTAGCAGCCCTTAAACCAGCTAAAATAGATGGTTTAAATAAAATCTAATGCCTCATAGTATAACCCCCAAATGTCTAGTTATCATGCAAAATCACTAGTCATACCAAGAAACAGGAAGATCTCAAACTCTATGAAAAAAGACAATCAACTGATGCCAGCACCAAGATGACAGAGATGCTGGAATTATCTGACAAAGATTTGAAAGCAGCCATGATAAAAATGGTTCAACAGGTACTTACGATGATTTAGAGAAATGAAAAAAAATAATCAAAGAAATAGAAATTCTCAGTAAGAAATAGGAGATATCAAAGAGAACGAAATGAAGAGAACAATTGGAAATAAAAAGTACAGTAGATGGGCTCAGCAGCAGAATGGAAGAGACAGAAGAAAAAATCGTAAATTATACAACAAAACAATAGAAATTGTCCAATTTTAACAACAAAGAGAAAAAAACCAGAAAAATGAACTGCATCTTAGGGACCTATGGGACTACATCAAATGATCTAATATTTGTAAACTTAAAATGTTTCAATTTGTAAATTAAAACCACAATGTGATATCATTAACACCAGTCACTGGAGAAGATGCAGAGAAGCAGAATCATCTATATACTGCTGGTAGGAATGTAAAGAGTAAAGCCATTTTGAAAATCAGTTTGGCAGTTTCTTAAAAAACCGAATATGCAACTCCCATACTACCCAGCAATTGCAGTGCTGGGCACTTATCTCAGAGAAATGAAGACCAAAAACCTGCACATGAATGTTTGTAGCAGCTTTTTTTCTTAATAGTCTGAAACTGGAAACAACCAAAATATCTTTCAACTGTCGAATTAAACTGGTACATTTAAATTGTGGATTACTATTTAATAATAAAAGAGAATAAACTATTGACACATGCAACAACCTGGATGAATCTCCAGAGAATTATACTGAATGGAAAAGCCAGTTCCAAAGGTTTACAGACTGTATGATTCTATTTATATAAAATTCTAGAAAGGACAAACTTATAGAAATGAAGAACAGATTAGTGGTTGCCAGGAATTAAGAAGGGGGATGGAAATCAATGTGGCTATAAAAGGGCAACATGTATAATCTTGTGGTGATGGAAATGTTCTGTATCTTGACTATCAATGTCAATACTCTGGTTGTAATATTGCACTGGAGTTTTGCAAAATGTTACCATTGGCAGAAACTAGGTAAAATGTGCACATCATCACTCTCTGTATTATTTCTTACAGCTGTGTGTGACTATATAATTATCTATAAAATAATTTTTAAATTCTATTAAAGAATTTTAATTCTTTAAAGTTTCCAAATGCCTGGAAGGGAAAATTCAGTATTCTGTATATTTTCTTTTGAAGAAATCAAAATGATATAAATAAACAATTTTGGATAGGTTGCATATTTCCTCCAGAAACTAGTTCATGAGAACTTATCAGCCTGACTGAGACAGTTAATGACTAAGTAAGCCTTAGACTACTGCCAGCCTCTGCGTCCTACCTACTCATTTCTATTAATTATCTATATTAAAATTGTTAACATTTGTATCATATATGCGAGGGAATTGAAAAAATATGTTCAAGATTGACCAGTGGTTCCCAAAGCATGGCCTGAAGACCCCCTGGAGGACTCTGAGACTACTTTAGGAATCCACCAGGTCAAAAGTATCTTCATAAACATTATTTGATGGTGGGTAGAACCACTGGCACTTTAGCAAGAATCAAGGCAGAGACACTGAAGTGTACTAGTAGTCATAGTCTTCACTGCCGTGCATTCACAGTAATAAAAGCATCAGTTACACTTAAGAATGCCCTTAATGAAGTATTAAAATTTTTATTAAATTTCAACCCTTGAGTAGATGTTATTTTTAATATTCCATTTGGTGAAATGAGAAGTGAGCATAAATCACTTCTGATGCAAACCCAAGTATGACAGTTGTCTCTAACAAAAGCACTTGTGAGATTCTTTGAATTCTGAGTTGAGTGAGCTGCTTTTTTCATGAAACACCATTTACTTAAAAGAAAAACTGACACACAAACTATAGTTATTCACACTTGGGTACTTGGCAGACATTTTCTTGAAAATAAACAAGAAAGTCTGTCATTCCAAGGAAAACAAATGACAGCATTTGTTGCCAGTGATAAAATTTGGGATTTCAAGTAGAAATTAGAATTTTGGAACACTTCAATCTGTTACTATGAGACTGGTGGTGATATTAACAAATGTGATTTTAATTTTGTAGAATGAGATGTGTCAACATTTAGACAATCTGTGTAATGAACCAATATTCTACAATTGAGTGATGATGGAGTTAAGCATCAACAAAAGAACATTCAAAGTGCAAGAGAGACCAATGGATTTTAATGTAACTGAGTATGAAAAGTTAATTGATTTTACTTTGCAAATAATCTTTACAAAACTGCGGCCTGTATATTTTTGGTGTGGTAGCAAAGAAGAATGGCCACAATTATCTCAAAAAGCTATTAAAATTATCTTCCCTTCTCCAGCTATATATCTGTGTGAAGCCAAATTTTTATCTATTTTAAACAGAGCAATATATTGCAACAGATTGAATGCAGTAGACAATACAAGCATCCAGTCACTTTCAATTAAGCCAGACAGCAGGAAAACTTTAAAAAACTAAAGTGAAAAAAGTAAAGCAATGCCACTCTTTTCACCAATTTTTTAAAAAATACACTTATTTTTCATAAAAATCGGTCCTTTATGTTAAAATGTAATGGATTTGTCATTTTTATTTTCAAATAAATGTTGTAAAACTTTCTTAAATTTGATTTTTAACATACAATAAGCATAAATATAACAAACATTCAAAAAACTCTTTGCAGTCTTCTACATTTTTAAGAGTGAAAAGGCTCCTAGGATTAAAAGTTTCAGTACCACTGAGCTGGCTCATTTTTATGTGTGGATAAAACACGTTGGAACACAGGTCTCTATATCCCTGTGGTAATAGCACTCCTTTAAAACATGCGAATCTTTCAATTAAACTACTGAATTATTTCAATTTAACTATTTCAGTTAAACTCTTGACAATATAGCTATATTCACTGCACTTGGAGCAGTACTGAATATACGAGTTTCCAAAACTGTACAAAAACTGGAAAGTGGGTAAAGTTTTTAAATTTCCTTTTTCCCAGCTGTATTTCCAGGTCGCATAGGCTGTAATTTACTTTCTCCCCTTTTAAGTTATTTAAATATGGAAACACTCAAGAGTAAAGTGAATAGTACATGTACTATTGTGAACCTCCATGTACTTAGCCAGTTACAACAATTATCAAAATTTTGCCATTCTTGGTTCAGTTATCACCTCTCCATTTTTTGTTTACTGTAGTATTTAAATGAAAATCCCAAACATCATATCTTTTCACTCACAAATGCCTTAGTGCTCCTAACAGATAAAGTATGCTTAATAATATAACCATATATTTTAAAACCAGTACAATTCAGAATAATTCTTTATATTCACCTGAGAGCTGATCTATGATCAATATTCCCTATTGCTCTCAAAAATGTCTTCATAATTCATTTTCTAGTAATATGAGAATATAAGCAAGTCCATATACTAAATATGGATTATATATTCCTTAATTCATAATATCGATAGTTCCCCTCTCCCCTTTAAAATGCTTATTCTTTATTGAAAAAAAAATTATCATATAAAATTCACCTCACTGTGTATTTTGCTGATGGCAACATCATGGTATTGTTTAAAGAGTTCCGCTATCCATTTATTTCCTATAAACTTGATAGATATAGAAGCTTGAATAAATTCAGGTCTATTTTTTTTTTTGAGGGCAGAGCTAGAATAATTAATAGGTGGAGCTATATATTTATTATTGCATTACACCAGAATAAATATTACTTTTAATAATATGGAGAATGATCCATGGGTTCTGGTGTTGTAAACCTGATAACTTCATTTAAAATTCCCCAGAAATCTTTCTTTCAGTGGCTTTAGGAGACATTGATAATCATTGCCTATGTGTACAATTTCATTAGCATTTCTGAAATGGTGATTTTTCTGATTCCATCATTACTTCTGCTCTTATTAGCTATAATTCTTCTATAAAAAAAGGAACATTCTCCTATCAACTATTTAGTTACAGTCCCCAAGGAAAGGCAAGGTAAGTGCATGATCTTTTGTATTTATTTGCCAAATTTTAGAATAATGAGTTAGTATCACAGCAACCTCCAAGAGTGACCAATAAGTAATTTTTAAAAATATTATTATGATTTTTATGTATTTTAACCCATTTCTCTCATTATTCTTTTTGATATTGTCCCATTTTTGGCCACTGACAGCTTCTTCCTGTTAGCTCCTGTATACTTTTACATTTCTGTGATTTGCCTGTTTCACCTAACAATATGGTTTGGAGATGTCTTCACAGTGGCTTTCATAATTTCCTTGCTTTCTGGTTTGTCAAGATGTCCCAGGTTACTCTTATACATTTCTTTCCCCGGGTCTGAAATAGCCTTTTCTCCAAAGAGCTGGTGCATTTTAGGGGGAAATGATGGAACTCAGAGGCTGTAATCTAGGAATCAGTGCTGCTCATTGGCCTCAGTTTATTGGTTTTTTTTCTTGACCTTTGTAGTGTACAGAGCTGGGAAACATGTACTTCTTTTAAAAAAGAAAAGTAAATCAAGAGATTATAAAATTTAATTCAAATTTAACATTACAGACTTTTTACTTGTATGATTTTATATTTTAATTTTTTTCTTATATTGAAAAACTTAACTTCTAACATTAATATGAATAATTATTTATTCTATCCTTCAATATATATATAGATATATATCCATATGTTAATACTGTAATATTCTAATTAACAATGATTGTTGAATGTGTATTTTCTTTGTGACATTAGGATGTACTCCAAGGTAATAATGAGTCAAAGGATAAATGCTTATGCAAATGACAGGTAGAAGTGGGTAGAGGGAAAAAGGTGATGAAGATGGGTTTTGATGAAGAGGGTTACATTTAAATAAGAAAACCTGTGTTACCTTTGGCAGCTCTATGAATAAAATTTGAAAGGAAATGTGAACATTATGCACAAGGTTAGGAATAGTCCAAGATGTGAAGAACATTTATAGAAGTGTTGGCTTTTACTTTCCCCAGACCATTTCAAGTTACTCTTGTCCTCTTCCCACAGGTTGATTTCCAACTCTAATCCCACACAACTTTTAGCCAGTATGAGAGAAATAAAGATAATCTAAGTTACATAATTGAGGAAAATCTGGAATAATTATTGCAGACTTATGCACAAATTGGACAACAGTCAAGAATTTTTTTGTGTTATATCTAGCTGCAATAGGTTGATTGACTTTTTTTTTTGTCTTGTTAACAAGATGTTGGGCTATCTCAGATTAATATCTTAATAAGCAAAATGGTTAGACAATGAGATTCAACTGTTGGATAACTTATTTTCCAGTGGTCTTGGCATTACAGGGAAAGTTAAGTGGAGTTCTGTGGCAGTTTGCTACTTGACACTTAATTTTTCTACTGACACCTGGAATGCTTGATAAGAAGCCTCATTCCTGCTAGGGATGGGTGGTGAATCTTTCTCTACCTATACCAGGTGTTAACTTTTTCTACAAAAGGATAGATAGCAAATATTTTAGACTTTGTAGGCTATACTATCTCTGTTGTTACTACTCAATTCTACTGCTGTAGTGCAAAAGCTTGTAAAGGAATGGAAAAGTGTGGTGGTATTCTGATAAAACTTCATTTACAGAATCCTTTGGCAACAAAACTCACCTCCTAGAAGTAACCTTGCCTCTCAGTAAATGGAGCCCTTGTGTTATCCTCAGATCCTGAAGAGACTGGGGTTGGAGTAAAGTCAGTTTCAGGAGCTCTAGTTGATGGCTTCTGTCCCAGGAATTGAACTGAGAGAGGAGAAGGAGTATGTTCCTTCCTCTCAGATCCCTTTCTAGTACCCTCAAGAAAGCCCCCTCTGTTGGCTCTCACTCTCTGCTGAAACGGTTTCTGGGAAAAGCCAATCTAGACTTCCAAAGAGGACATTTCAGGTTAAACTCAAATGACAGATTCCTTCATCTCATTAGAAGCACAGTTTGTACAAGGAAAGAGAGCACACCCAACCAGACAGCTGGAATAATCAAACATCCTTTGCTTTTTATTCTATTGTCCCCATAACCTGTTTACTTCCTTGTTTAGGAGATATGAACACCTCCATGGAAGGGTTAGCTCATGTGGGTGTGCCTTTGAGGGTCTCTTCGATGGTGTGTTCTGTAGGCACTGTTACCTGTAAGGAGTCTGGTGGGTGATGTCAGGGCTTGTCTGCTGTGTGTGGAGAGGTAAGGGAGGTGGATAGGGACAAGGTGGCAGGTGGGGGAGCTTCTGCTCAACCTAACAGTGCTTCCTCAGGTTCACTCACCCAATGCACTCCATGCCAATTTCTCCCTAGAGTTAGCATGTTCTTTCCTGCCAGAAAGGCTTTCTCCTTGCATGGAAGTAGGATCTTTCCTCTAGGTCATGGTATTAGTTGAGAAACACAATTTATAAGGAGTAAAATAGTAATAATAATCATCATCATCATATAGCTGCCTAAATTATGAGAACAAAAAACAAATGAGTGTTTGTCAGAAGCTAGGGTTGGGGAGAAACGTTGAATTTTGGGGAGTGATGCAATTGATTTTTATCTTGGTTTTCATGTTGACTACACATTGTATATGTCAACACCCAAAGAATTACACACATGCACACACACACACACCAAACTATGTCTTTCGATTGGAAGTAAAGATTGGTTTGTCTGACTGCCTCTTGGAGATCAGTCTCTATGACTAACTTAATTTTCACAATCTACTCTTCCTTGGATCTTCATTTCCATTTTTTCACTAAGTGTTCCTGAGCCTTAGCTTACTCTATTCCTGAAGCTGTACAAGTCTAAGTTATTAAAACAAAGGAACCCCTATATATAAAGTCTGGAACAAGACAGAAGTTTATTTCTCTCTCACCTAACATTCCAAAATTCCAGGATATAAAAGACATCTCTGACATTTTTAACATATGGCTTCCATCTCTAGGTCCAATGAGGCTAGTGGCTCCAGATTTCATTATCTCCCAGTTGGTAAAAAGCAGAAAAATGGACTGGAGGATCACATGAACATTCATTCTTTTTTACAGTCTTGATATACAAATGGCATACATCACACCTGCTCACTTACCATTGGCCAGTATTTAATAAACCGCTGTATCAAATATCAAAGGAGAGAGAGAAAAATAGTTTCCAGCTGGACATCCATGTATCCAGCTAATACTTAGGAGTTTTATTATTAAAGAAAGGGAAAATAGATTTTCTTGGTCAATTGGAAATCTTTATGGCATTACATTAAAAAAGAATGAAGGTTTAATGTTGATGAGAGAAAAGCCCTTTGAGAAATGTGTTGTGCATCCATAAAATGCAGAATTTTTTCAGAGCCATAATACGTTGATGTCCTTTTAATTCCCACATTTTTAGGACATCATAAAAACCCTTTGCAGTCTCTATTAAAACTGAGTTCAAGATCTAGCAGTGTGATAAAATACAACATACTAAAATCCATAGAAATAACTTCCTAATAGATAACATATAAACCTAGCCTGAAAGAAAAACTTCAGATGCCAGAAGTAAAAGGGAACTCAAAAGGAGAAAAAAAAATTGATGTCGCAGTGGCTTAGGGAATTATTAAAGCTGGATAAAGGCCCTTGGGGCTTTATGGCTTGCATTTTATAAACAAAATATATTTGAGTTGTGGGTTTTTTTAGTCCACTCTACCAATCTCTGTCTTTTGATTGGTATTCTTATACCATTAAAATTTAAAGTAATTATTGATATGTCAGAGCTTAACAGTGCCATGTTATTATTTATTACCTATTTATTTCTTCCAGTAATCTGTCTTCTGTTTCTCTTTTTCTACCTTCCTGTGGGTTATCTGAATAGATTTTAAGATTCAATCTTGCTTTATTTATAGTAACTTTCGAGTTTATCTTCTTGTATAATTTCTATGTGATATAGGTATTACAGCAACTACATGACTTATCACAGCCTACTGGTATCAACATTTTACCATTTTTAATGAAGTGTAGAAACTTCCATTTAGATTCTTTTATTTTCCCCACTTTAAAACATCATTGTCTAGAGTGTCAGATGGTATGATTTTCATTTCAATCATCAGATATAAAATTCATGAGGAGAATGGTAGTCTACTGTATGTACCCATACTTCTGCTTTTTCCATTGATTTTCTTGCCTCATGCTCCAAGATTTCTTTTTCTTATAATTTCATTTATATTAGAAGAACGTCCTTTAGCCAATCTTTATTGGTAGGTCTGTTAACAACACATTCTTCTCAGATTAAATAACTTCATCTGAATATGCTCTTATTTCTCTTCATTCATGAAGGATAGTTTCACTACATACACAATGCATAGTTGACAGTTCTTTCAATACTTGCTTCTGGTTCCATGGCTTCACATGAGGAATCCTCTGTCACTTGAACTGGTGTTTCCTTACGGGTAATCCATCATTTATTCTATGGCTGCTTTCAAGATTTTTCTGCCTTTAGTTTTCAGAAATTTAATTATGATGTGCTTGGCATGGATTTCTTAGGTTTATCTTGTTTGGGGTTCACTTAGCTTCTTGAATCTCTAAGGTTTTCTCATTTGTCAAATTTGAAAAGTTTTTAGCCATTATTTCCTTGAAAACTTTTAAGTTCCACTCCGTTGGAGGAAGGCATCAAGAAAATGTGACTTCTGAGAGACCTTCAAGATGGTAGAAGAGTAAGACATGGAGATCACCTTCCTCCCCACAAGTACATCAGAAATACATCTACATGTGGAACAACTCCTACAGAACACCTACTGAATGCAGGCAGAAGACCTCAGACCTCCCCAAAGGCAAGAAACACCGCAAGTACCTGAGTAGGGCAAAAGGAAAAAGAAAAACCAGAAACAAAAAAATAGGGAAGGGACCTGCGCCTCTGGGAGGGAGCTGTGAAGGAGGAAATGTTTCCACACACTAGGAAGCCCCTTCACTGGCAGAGACAGTGGGTGGTGGTGGGGGAAGCTTCAGAGCCATGGAGGAGAGCACAGCAACAAGTGAGCAGAGGGCAAAGTGGAGAGATTCTCACACAGAGGATCGGTGCCCACCAGCACTCACCAGCACGAGAGGCTTGTCTGCTCACCTGTCAGGGCGGGTGGGAGCTGGGAGCTGAGGCTTGGGCTTCAGAGGTCAGAACCCAGGGAGAGGACTGGGGTTGGCTGCGTGAACACAGCCTAAAGGGGACTAGTGTGCCACAGCTAGCCAGGAGGGAGTCTGGGAAAAAGTCTGGACATGCCTAAGAGGCAAGAGACCATTGTTTCTGGGTGTGTCAGGAGAGGGGATTCAGAGCACCACCGTGTGGATGACAGGGTCTTGGTGCTCCGCCCGGGTGTCAGGCCTGTGTCTCTGAGGTGGGAGAGCCGAGTTCAGGACATTGGTACACCAGAGACCTCCCAGCTCCACGTAATATCAAACAGCAAATATCTACCAGAGATCTCCATCTCAACACCAAGACCCAGCTCCACTAAACGACCAGCAAGCTACAGTGCTGGACACCCTATGCCAAACAAATAGCCAGACAGGAACACAACCCCACCCATTAGCAGAGAGGCTGCCTAAAATCATAATAAGGTCACAGACACCCAAAAACACATCACCGGAAGCGTACCTGCCCACTAGAAAGACAAGATCCAGCCTCAGCCACCAGAACACAGGCACCAGTCCCCTCCACGAGAAAGCCTACACAACCCACTGAACAAACCTTAGCCACTGGGGGCAGATACAAAAAACAACGGGAACTATGAACCTGCAGCCTGCAAAAAGGAGACCCCAAACACGGTAAATAAAGCAAAATGAGAAGACAGAGAAACACACAGCAGATGAAGGAGCAAGGTAAAAACCACCAGCCAAACAAATGAAGATGAAATAGGCAGTCTACCTGAAAAAGAATTCAGAGTAATGATAGCAAAGATGATCCAGAATCTTGGAAAGAAAAGAGAGAAAATACAAGAAAGGTTTAACAAGGACCTAGAAGAAATAAAGAGCAAACAAACAATGATGAACAACACAATAAATGAAATTTAAAATTCTCTAGAAGGGATCAATAGCAGAATAACTGAGGCAGAAGAACGGATAAGTGACCAGGAAGATAAAATAGTGGAAATAACTACCATAGAGCAGAATAAAGAAAAAAAAATGAAAAGAATTGAGGACAGTCTCAGAGACCTCTGGGACAACATTAAATGCACCAACATTCGAATTATAGGGGTCCCAGAAGAAGAAGAGAAAAACAAAAGGACTGAGGAAATATTTGAAGAGATTATAGTTGAAAACTTCCCTAATATGGGAAAGGAAATAGTAAATCAAGTCCAGGAAGTACAGAGAGTCCGTGCAGGATAAATCCAAGGAGAAACATGCCAAGATACATATAAATCAAACTATCAAAAATTAAATACAAAGAAAAAATATTAAAAGAAGCAAGGGAAAAACAACAAATAATATACAAGGGAATCCCCATGAGGTTAACAGCTGATCTTTCAGCAGAAACTCTGCAAGCCAGAAGGGAGTGGCAGGATATACTTAAAGTGATGAAGGAGAAAAACCTACAGCCAAGATTACTCTACCCAGCAAGGATCACATTCAGATTCAACTGAGAAATTAAAACCTTTACAGACAAGCAAAAGCTAAGAGAATTCAGCACTGCCAAACCAGCTTTACAACAAATGCTAAAGGAACTTCTCTAGGCAGGAAACACAAGAGAAGGAAAAGACCTACAATAACAAACCCAAAACAATTAAGAAAATGGAAATAGGAACATACATATCGATAATTACCTTAAATGTAAATGGATTAAATGCGCCAACCAAAACACATAGACTGGCTGAATGGATACAAAAACAAGAAACGTATAAATGCTGTCTACAAGAGACCCACTTCAGACCTAGGGACACATACAGACTGAAAGTGAGGGGATGGAGAAAGATATTCCATGTAAATGGAAATCAAAAGAAAGCTGGAGTACCAATTCTCATATCAGAAGAAATAGACTTTAAAATAAAGACTATTACAAGAGACAAAGAAGGACACTATATAATGATTAAGGGATCAATCCAAGAAGAAGATATAACAATTGTAAATATTTACACACCCAACATAGAAGCACCTCAATACATAAGGCAAATGCTAAAAGCCATAAAAGGGGAAATCAACAGTAACACAATCATAGTAGGGGACTTTAACACCCCACTTTCACCAATGGACAGATCAGCCAAAATGAAAATAAATAAGGAAACACAAGCTTTAAATGATACATTAGACAAGGTGGACTTAATTGATATCTATAGGACATTCC
The DNA here is from genome assembly GCF_949987535.1 of Balaenoptera acutorostrata. Lineage (NCBI taxonomy): Eukaryota > Metazoa > Chordata > Mammalia > Artiodactyla > Balaenopteridae > Balaenoptera > Balaenoptera acutorostrata. The sequence goes on from NC_080073.1 coordinate 79,114,329, forward strand.
ATCCAAAAACATCAGAATACACTTTCTTCTCAAGTGCTCATGGAACATCCTCCAGGATAGATCATATCTTGGGTCACAAATCAAGCCTTGGTAAATTTAAGAAAATTGAAATCATATCAAGTATCTTTTCTGACCACAACGCTATGAGACTAGATGTCAATTACAGGAAAAAATCTGTAAAAAATACAAACACATGGAGGTTAAACAATACACTACTAAATAATGAAGAGATCACTGAGGAAATCAAAAAATACCTAGAAACAAATGGCAATGAAAACACGACAACCCTAATCCTATGGGATGAAGCAAAAGCAGTTCTAAGAGGGAAGTTTATAGCAATACAATTCTACCTTAAGAAACAAGAAACATCTCAAATAAACAACCTAACCTTACACCTAAAGCAATTTTAGAAAGAACAAAAATAACTCCAAAGTTAGCAGAAAGAAAGAAATCATAAAGATCAGATTAGAAATAAATGAAAAAGAAATGAAGGAAACAATAGCAAAGATCAATAAAACTAAAAGCTGGTTCTTTGAGAAGGTAAAAAAAATTGATAAACAATTAGCCAGGCTCATCAGGAAAAAAAAAGGGAGAAGACTCAAATCAATAGAATTAGAAATGAAAAAGGAGAAGTAACAACTAACACTGCACAAATACAAAGGATCATGAGAGGTTACTACAGTCAACTATATGTCAATAAAATGGATAACCTGGAAGAAATGGACAAATTCTTAGAAGAGCACAACCTCATGAGACTGAACCAAGAAGAAATAGAAAATATAAACAGACCAATCACAGGCACTGAAATTGAAACTGTGATTAAAAATCTTCCAATAAACAAAAGCCCAGGACCAGATGGCTTCACAGGCGAATTCTATCAAACGTTTAGAGAAGACCTAACACCTATCCTTCTCAAACTCTTCCAAAATATAGCAGAGGGAGGAACACTCCCAAACTCATTCTACAAGGCCACCATCACCCTGATACCAAAACCAGACAAAGATGTCACAAAGAAAGAAAACTACAGGCCAATATCACTGATGAACATAGGAGCAAAAATCCTCAACAAAACAGTAGCAAACAGAATCCAACAGCACATTAAAAGGATCATACAACATGATCAAGTGAGGTTTATCCCAGGAATGCAAGCCTTCTTCAATATACGCAAATCAGTCAATGTGATCCACCATATTAACAAACCGAAGAATAGAAACCATATGATCATCTCCATAGATGCAGAAAAAGCTTTCGACAAAATTCAACACCCATTTAGGATAAAAACCCTCCAGAAAGTAGGCATAGAGGGAACTTACCTCAACATAATAAAGGCCTTATATGACAAACCCACAGCCAACATCATTCTCAATGGTGAAAAATTGAAACCATTTCCTCTAAGATCAGGAACAAGACAAGGTTGTCCACTTTCACCGCTATTATTCAACATAGTTTTGGAAGTTTTAGCCACAGCAATCAGAGAAGAAAAAGAAATAAAAGGAATCCAAATCGGAAAAGAAGTAAAGCTGTTACTGTTTGCAGATGACATGATACTGTACATAGAGAATCCTAAAGATGCTACCAGAAAACTACTAGAGCTAATCAATGAATTTGGTAAAGTAGCAGGATATGAAATTAATGCACAGAAATCTCTTGCACTGATGAAAAATCTGAAAGAGAAATTAAGGAAACACTCCCATTTGCCATTGCAACAAAAAGAATAAAATACCTAGGAATAAACCTACCTAAGGAGACAAAAGACCTGTATGCAAAAAAGTATAAGACACTGATGAAAGAAATTAAAGATGACACAGATGGAAAGATATACCATGTTCTTAGATTGGAAGAAACAACACTGTGAAAATGACTATACTACCCAAAGCAATCTACAGATTCAATGCAATGCCTATCAAACTACCAATTGCATTTTTCACAGAACTAGAACAAAAAATTTCACAATTTGTATGGAAACACAAAAGACCCCAAATAGCCAAAGCAATCTTCAGAAAGAAAAACGGAACTGGAGGAATCAGGCCTCTGGACTTCAGACTATAGTACAAAGCTACAGCAATCCAGACAGTACTATACAGGCACAAAAACAGAAATACAGATCAATGGAACAGGATAGAAAGCCCAGAGATAAACCCACACACATATGGTCACCTTATCTTTGATAAAGGCGGCAAGAATATACAATGGAGAAAAGACAGCATCTTCAATAAGTGGTCCTGGGAAAACTGGACAGCTACGTGTAAAAGAATGAAATGAGAATACTCCCTAACACCATACACAAAAATAAATTCAAAATGGATTAAAGACCTAAATGTAAGGCCAGACACTATAAAACTCTTAGAGGAAAACATAGGCATAACACTCTTTGACATAAATCACAGTAAGATCCTTTTTGACCCACCTCCTAGAGAAATGGAAATAAAAACAAAAATAAACAACTGGGACCTAATGAAACTTAAAAGCTTTTGCACAGCAACGGAAACCATAAACAAGATGAAAAGACAGCCCTCAGAATGGGAGGAAATATTGGCAAATGAAGCAAATGACAAAGTATTAATTCCAAAATATACAAGCAGCTCATGCAGCTCAATACCAAAAACACAAACAACCCAATCCAAAAATGGGCAGAGGACCTAAACAGACATTTCTCCAAAGAAGATACACAGATTGCCAACAAACACATGAAAGGATGCTCAACATCACTGATCATTAGAGAAATGCAAATCAAAACTACAATGAGGTATCACCTCACACCAGTCAGAATGGCGATCATCAAAAAATCTACAAACAATAAATGCTGGAGAGGGTGTAGAGAAAAGGGAACCCTCTTGCACTGTTGGTGGGAATGTAAATTGATACAGCCACTATGGAGAACAGCATGGATGTTCCTTAAAAAACTAAAAATAGAATTATCATATGACCCAGCAATCCCACTACTGGGCATATACCCTGAGAAAACCATAACTCAAAGAGAGTCATGTATCACAATGTTCATTACAGCTCTATTTACAATAGCCAGGACATGGAAGCAACCTAAGTGTCCATCATCAGATGAATGTATAAAGAAGATATGGGACATATATACAATGGAATATTACTCAGCCATAAAAAGAAACGAAATTGAGTTATTTGTAGTGAGGTGGATGGACCTAGAGTCTGTCATACAGAGTGAAGTAAGTCAGAAATAGAAAAACAAATACCATATTCTAACACATATATATGGAATCTAAAAAATATATCGTCAAGAAGAACCTAGGGGCAAGACGGGAATAAAGATGCAGACCTACTAGAGAATGGACTTGACGACACAGGGAGGGGGAACGGTAAGCTGGGATAAAGTGATAGAGTGGCATGGACATATATACACTACCTAATGTAAAATAGATAGCTAATGGGAAGCAGCCGCATAGCACAGGGTGATCAGCTGGGTGCTTTGTGACCACCTAGAGGGGTGAGGTAGGGAGGGTGGGAGAGAGGGAGATGCAAGAGGGAAGAGATATGGGGATATATGTATACGTATAGCTGATTTACTTTGTTATAAAGCAGAAAGCAGCACACCATTTATAAAATGCAATTATACTCCAATAAAGATGTTAAAAAAAATCATGTAAAAAAATAAAAAAGAAAATATGACTTCTGGTTGTGGCTCCTCATCCCCTCCCCCATCGGGCCTACTGTTCCCACAGTGGGAACCATTTTCAAGGATGCAGCCTTGAGAGACCATCTGGACAGTCTACTTGACTGAGAGTAGTTAAGGCCTCTACATAAACTTTTAAGATACTGGATGGCAGTTGCTAAGACCTACTTATGTTGCACCACCTAAGACTAGCCTTGTATTTAAGTTCCCTTACTTAAACCTTCCACCTACCAATCTGGAGCAGTCTGTCCCTTTCTTCTCTCCTTACCGTCTGTGTGCAAGGGCCAGTTTGTGAACCAAAACTCTCTTTCTGGGACTTCGACTGATTATATGAACGTTGGATCTTGTGTTGGTGAGCCACAGGAAACTGAGACCTTGGTAAATTTTTTTCAGTCTATTTTCTCTGCTTATATTAAATTCTATTGATCTGCCCTCAGTCCCACTAATTATATCATCAGCCATTTCCATCCATTATTGCACCTATCCAGCAAGATTTTTTTTTTGGATTATTGTATTTTCAGTCCTTTCATTTCCATTTGGTTTTTTTTTAATAACTTCTATTTCTTTGCTGAGATTTTTCTCTGTTTTGTTTCAAGAGGATTTTTGATTGTTTGGTGAGGCATTTTTATGATGAGTTCTTTAAAACTCTTGTCAGATAATTTCAACATTGGATTCATCTCACTGTTGGCATCTGCTGATTGTCTTTTGATATTCATGTTGTGATTTTCTTGTTTCTCGGTATAATGGGTAATTTTTTATTGTATACTGAACATTTTTTCTGCCATGGTTTGGAAACTCTAGGTCCTACTGTAATGGTGTATTTAAGCAGGGAGTCACCCAGTTTAGGTTTATCATGAAGTACCTGGCCTGATTCTGTGGGCTGTGGTTCCAATGAGAGCTAACTTTTCAGGTCTATTGAGGTGTTATTTTGGTCTGCTGGTGTTGCTGGGTCTCCCGCTGCTTTTTGCTGGTGCTCCTTAAGAGGACAGGCAGTCTGTTGTCTCTTCGTGAGGTGTGGATGAAGCACTTTCCCAGACCAGATGTTGTTATTGTAACGTTTTTCCTGATGGTACCCGTAAATGCTGAGGCTTGAGTTTTGATTTTTCAACAGGGGAACTTGGATCAAGACAAAGTGCATATCTGGATTTGAGATATCTCCTTAAAGTTAGGACTTCAAAGGACTGTTCTATCTGTGAAGACATGATCAGAGAAACTTTGCTCATAGTTTCATAGAATTCTACCCACTATTAAAGACTTAGTTGAGTCTCCTCCAGGCATTTGGTGGAAAAATATTTTTGAAAAAAATTGATACACACAAGCCAATATCACACATGAATACTGGGTCAAAATTTATATTACTTAAGTGAAGTGTTAATTTCAAGCTGGGAAAAAATTATACACACAGATCTAGCTCTTGTAAAATCCCTGGAGCCACCCCACCCCCAATAATTCAAAATGCTTCTTCAAGATATTCACAAACCAGTGCTCACTTATCTTTTATAGAAGAAAAAAGTGAAAATTAGAGTCATGAATCAAAACACAAATTTAATTAGGAAATGAATGACCATAAAGAATTGCCAGCAGATGCTATAAAGAGGAAAATTGGGGCTTCCCTGGTGGTGCAGTGGTTGAGAATCCGCCTGCCAATGCAGGGGACACGGGTTCGAGCCCTGGTCTGGGAAGATCCCACATGCCGCGGAGCAAATATCCCATGGGATATTTGTGGCCTGTGAGCCACAACTACTGAGCCTGCTCATCTGGAGCCTATGCTCCGCAACAAGAGAGGCCGCGATAGTGAGAGGCCCGCGCACCGCGATGAAGAGTGGCCCCCACTTGCCACAACTAGAGAAAGCCCTCGCACAGAAACGAAGACCCAACACAGCCAAAAATAAATAAATAAATAAATAATTTTTTTTAAAAAAAGAAAATTGACATCTCAAAATCAAATAAAATAGAGCAATTTAAAAGAGATTATAAAATCACTATACTTATAATGATTAAAGAGGTCAAATAGGAAGAGAAACCATGACAAATGAAAAGGACATTATGAAAGAAAAGGTATCAGTTGAGGAATTAGAAATATCATATTACTTGCTAAACAATTCTTCCATCCAGGTGGCATATGCCTGGAATTTTACTTTTCCAAAAGGCAAGTAATGTCACAAAATGAGAGGCTGTGTAATAATGAAGGTAACTGTAGGCTTGGCTGTAAATTTGGGCATCTAGTCATTCATTGTAGCCCCTATTTAAAAAGTAACAAGCAAAACTCATATATTGTCAGAGAATAAGTCAATAGAGTTTCAGAGTGGCTTGATTTCCTAAACAGATATCCTCTGATCTAGTCTAAAGTAAAAGCCACATGGTTAAATACATGTATTTAATCATGTATACTATATCCTATGATTCACTTCAAGCTGTTACACAAATAAACATTTATAGGTTATTATAAAGGATTACACACAGAGAAGCTCGTATTTCTTTTGTGAAATATTTATGAATGTTTAAGTATAATTTTTGCTAGTATTTTATGTTGAAAAGGTACTAGAAATTTCCAGTGCTCTATATTCTCCATCTCTGATCAGGTGGCATGCATTATTAAACCTAGTAAAAGAATGTCTTACAAGAGCCTTAATTGGAAGTTCTTCAGTTTAGTGTATGTTTTTTATCATACAAAAAATTGAAGAATTTATTTGAAGCACTGCATTTTTCTTGCCCTTTCCACTCTTCGCTTACTTTCTCTACATACATCCTATTTCTAAAGATGTGTTCTGATATTAGCTCTGTCTTCCCTAGACATGGGTCATGCTCAATAATCATGCCTCCTCTCCCATCAAAACTTTCATTCCTAAGTGTCCTTGTGTCAGTGGACATTACCATTGTGAAATATGGAGTTTTCTTTTTATAACCAAATGAGTATCACAAACTCCTCCCTTAATGGTAATTGTAATCTTGATGTCCAAAAGAGTCAGAAATTATACGGTGAGGAACTAATTACTATGCACTGTACTATACTTTTGAAGTAGTTTGTGTTTAGTTACTCTCCGTGAGAACTATAGACATGATTTTAAAAAAAAGTAGTGCATTGGAATGTAAAACATTCATTCAGTCTGTGAACAATGCCTGCTCAGCACTTTCATTTGCTGTATCTCTGTGATAATTGACCCAACTATTGATCAAAATAATTAAGAACCAAAGCCTATACGTTTCTTCAGGGGTAATTGCTTCAGTTTCCCATTTTCATTCCCAGCCCTGATATTGTCCTCTCAGGGATTCACTAACAGGCATTTAAAAGGTTTGTTGAATGAATTAATGGCCCCATACATTCTTTCACAATGGCTGGTAAAGCCTTTCTTCTATAAGATGCTTTCTGCTAATGTGTAAACAGGCTAATGTGCTATTCTTTCCAGGTAACAAAATACCCAAATCCAGTTAAAAGGCAGGAGTTTTATTTTGTCTAGTAATTTTAGAAGATCATTTAAGAAGGGAGCTTATTTTATGACTATAAGACACTGGAACAGGCTGGTAAGAAAATCTTGTGTCACCTTTTGCCACAATCGGGATTTATAAGCACAGTAGCTTTCTTCAGTGGTTTCTCAGGAAGATAGATTACCAGTGCCATGTGGGTGGTTTCCATTAGGATGATGAAATTTTTTCCAAAGACATTCTGTCCCTGTTGAATGAGGATGAACAGTTTGCCTACTACAGGAATTTTGGGTAGGTCCCGGGGGTGCTGCAACAACAGACTTGACCTTAAAAGGACAAAAATCTAAGATCTACAATGCATATAAAATTCAAATTCTGACAAATACCGCAGAGATTTTTCATGGTATATAGAGCTCAGCACATTTGTTTTTAGTTGCAATTATCAAGTAATTGGTGATGCAAGAGACTGGGATTGCCAAAAAAATGTGAAAAGCTGACTCTGATCGGCCATCTGAAGGGAAGTGAAGCAAGAAAAGCAGTAAACTTTGTTCAGTTGATATTTCGTCTTTATAAAGTAATTTTATTTATGGCCTTGCCTAAAGTGATCATTCTTAACCTAAGCAGCTCAGAAACCAAATCTAAGCTAGAAAGCACTTTACAAAGTTCTTACGTTTCATAAGTCAAAGGTCCTTAAAAAGCAAGATAACAGATTCTCTGCCCGTATACTCTGGCTTCAATAAGATCTAGCAGTGAATCTTTAGGCACTCTCTAGTCTACCGATTATATTCCTTTTTGATTATATTTTAAATCTGATTTATACTTGTGAAAAATGCAATCAGTTTTATTAGAAAGTAACATTATTTGGTGGAGGGTGGAATAGTGTTAGCTTTCATTTTTCTGGATGAAATAGGTAAAGGCTTTCTCAAAGATTTTAAGCTGGAATATTGATAGCTATCAATTTTTTTACAATTTTAGATATATTTTATCTTTAATGACTTCCTTCTGCTTTGTGTGTGTGTATACGTGCATATTTGGGGCGGAGGTGCAAGCTATTTCTGCACTGAAAAATAATGAAAATACTTCAGAAGTCCTTTAGTGGAAATAATCATCAATAATGGCTGGTTATTAAATTAGAAAATTTAGCTAATATGTGGAATTACATATATATGTATATATATTCCCTTTCCATAGTTCTGATATGCACAAATTTCAGTTACCACAGTTTAGTTAAATAATACCAATTTTCTTATAAAAGGTTCAAATTTCAGTTACCATGATATATTAACTAGGAGAAATTCCATAAAGTACACACTTTGCTGCTGCATCATCAATCCATCAATCACTAAATAAATAACAGATGTGCATTATGACCAGTGACCAATCATATCACTTCTGTCAAAGTCTCCCAGTGATTGATCACAGCATATCTGTTATTCAGTTTATACACAAAGAACGCACAGGTATACTTGTGTTGCCTCCTTATCTCCCAGTGATAAATGCATGTGACATTTTAAAACATGGATAATCAAAAGAGGTAACTGACCAACAAAGATAAAAGTGCAGTGAAGAAACACTGCTGACAGACAGGATGATTTATGTAGACCTAGGAGTGACTTCCAGGTAGCCAAGCTAAAAGACAAAAACCAAAGTGGGAACATTTGTGCAGGTACATCTGATTCTGCACACTGTGGGAAGTGCTTGCAGAAGTTGTTCAGTCTACTCACCAAAGAAACAAACAAATGATCAGGAAATCATTAGTAACAAAAATCCCCAGAAAGAGGGGGAGCATACTGAGAGTTGCTACAATATATATCTGAAATATCCAGTTATCAGCAAAACCTTATGAAGCATGCAAAGAAAATGAAAGAAAGAAAGAAAGAAAGAAAGAAAGAAAGAAAGAGAAAGAAAGAAAGGAAGGAAAGAAAGAAAGAAAGAAAAGAAAAAGAAAAAGGAAGGAAGGAAGGAGGAAGGAAGAAAGAAAGAAAGAAAGAAAGAAAGGAAAGAAACAGGTTAGAACAACAACAACAAAATCAGACAATAGAAACTGCTTTTGAAAGGGCCCAGATGGTGAGCTCAGCAGACAAAAACTCCAAAGCAACTACTATAATTATGTGCAAAGAGGTAAGAAAACCATGCTTGAAGAATTAAAAGAAGATATGACAATATCTCACCGAATACAGGATATCAATAAAGAAATAAAAAACTATTAAGAAGGACCAAATAGAAATTTATCTAGGGAAAGCAAGCTTGATTTCACATGTGAAAATTGATTAATATCATATGATCATCTCAATAGACTTGATATTTAACAAAATTTACCATCTTTTTATGATAAAAACACTGGGCAAACTAGGAATAGCAGAGGACTTCCTCAACCTGATAAAGGGCATCTATGAAAACCCCACAATAAACATCAGATTTAAAGGTGAAAGGCCAAATACTTTTCTAATAATCAGGAACAAGGCAAAGACATTTACTCTGAACACTTCTATTTAACACTGTACTGGACGTTCCAGCCAGAGCAATTAGGCAAGAAAAAGAAACAAAAGGCATTCAGATTGGAATGGAAGAAACAAAACTATCTTCATATGCAGATGACATGATCTTACATATAGAAATTCCTAAGGAATCCATAAAACAAATACAACTTTTATTAGAACTAATACGAGACTTCAGTAGGGCTTCAGAATACAAGATTAATACACATAAAAAATAAACTAGCAATTAAAAATTAGAAAATTAAGTAAACAATCGCATTTACAATACCATCAAAAGGAATAGAATACTTCAACAAAAGAAGTGCATGACAAAAACAGAAACATAGATCAACGGAACAAGATAGAAAGCCCAGAGATAAACCCATGTACCTATGGTCAACTAATCTATGACAAAGGAGGCAAAGATATACAATGGAGAAAAGACACTCTCTTCAATAAGTGGTGCTGGGAAAACTGGACAGCTACATGTAAAACAATGAAATTAGAATACTCCCTAACACCATACACAAAAATAAACTCAAAATGGATTCGAGACCTAAATGTAACACCGGACACTATAAAACTCTTAGAGGAAAACATAGGAAGAACACTCTTTGACATAAATCACAGCAAGATCTTTTTTGATCCACCTCCTAGAGTAATGGAAATAAAAACAAAAATAAACAAATGGGAACTAATGAAACTTAAAGGCTTTTGCACAGCAAAGGAAACCATAAACAAGACGAAAAGACAACCCTCAGAATGGGAGAAAATATTTGCAAATGAATCAACGGACAAAGGATTAATCTCCAAAATATATAAACAGCTCATTCAGCTCAATATTAAAGAAACAAACAACCCAATCCAAAAATGGGCAGAAGACCTAAATAGACATTTCTCCAAAGAAGACATACAGATGGCCAAGAAGCACATAAAAAGGTGCTCAACATCACTAATTAGAGAAATGCAAATCAAAACTATCACCTCACACCGGTTAGAATGGGCATCATCAGAAAATCTACAAACAACAAATGCTGGAGAGGGTGTGGAGAAAGGGAACCCTCTTGCACTGTTGGTGGGAATGTAAATTGATACAGCCACTATGGAGAACAATACGGAGGTCCCTTAAAAAACTAAAAATAGAATTACCATATGATCCAGCAATCCCACTACTGGGCATATACCCAGAGAAAACCGTAATTCAAAAAGACACATGCACCCCAATGTTCATTGCAGCACTATTTACAATAGCCAGGTCATGGAAGCAACCTAAATGCCCATCGACAGACGAATGGATAAAGAAGATGTGGTACATATATACAATGGAATATTACTCAGCCATAAAAAGGAACGAAATTGAGTCATTTGTTGAGACGTGGACGGATCTAGAGACTGTCATACAGAGTGAAGTAAGTCAGAAAGAGAAAAACAAATATCGTATATTAACACATGTACGTGGAACCTAGAAAAATGGTACAGATGAACCGGTTTGCAGGGCAGAAGTTGAGACACAGATGGAGAGAACAAACGTATGGACACCAAGGGGGGAAAACCGCGGTGGGGTGGGGATGGTGGTGTGCTGAATTGGGCGATTGGGATTGACATGTATACACTGATGTGTTTAAAATTGATGACTGATTTAAAAAAAAAGAAAGTGCATGACTTGTACTCTGAAAACTACAAAATAATGTTACAAACTTAAAGATCTAAATAAATGGCAAGAAATTTCACATTCATGGACTGGAAGAATCAATATTGTTAAAATGACAATAGTCCCAAAATTCAATCTATAGGTTCAACACAACCTCTACCAGTATCCCTGCTGGCATTTTGCAAAAATTGATAAACTAATTCTAAAATTCATATGAAAGTGCAAGGAGCCCAGAAGAGCTAAAACAATCTTGACAAAGAAAAATAAATTTGGAAGAGTCTTACACCATGATTGCAAACTTATTACAAAATTACAGTAAATAGTGTTACACTGCTATACAAATATGACAGTATATAACATATAGATCAATGGGAGAAAATTTAGAGTTTTGGAAATAAACCCTTACATTTATGGGCAAATGATTTTTAACAAGGGTGCCAAGACTATTCAATGGGGGAAGAATAGTCTTTTCAGCAAATGGTGTTGGGACAACTGATATCCACACAGAAAGTAATGAAGTTTGACTTCACAGCATGTGAAAAATTAACTCTAAAAGGATCAGAGACATAAATGTAAGAGCTAAAGTTATAAAGCTCTAAGGAAATAACATAGGAGTGATCTTTGTGACTTTTGGGTTAGGCAGTAGTTTCTTAGATGTGACACCAAAAGGACAAACAACAAAAGAAAAATAAATAGATAATTAGGAAATGATCAAAATTGAAAACTTATGTGCTACAAATGATATCATTAAGAAAGTGAAAAGATAAATCACAGATTAGGAGAAAATGTTTGCAAATCATACATATTGTGGGATTTGTATCCACAATATATAAAGAACTTTTTCAACTTAACAATAAAATGAAAAATAGCTCAATTTAAAAACGGGCAAAGGATCTGTATAGACATTTCTACAAAGAAGATCTACAAATGGCTGATAAGCACAATAATATTAACATTTGGGAAATATAAATAAGAACCACAGTAAAATAAAACTTCACACCCATTAGGATGCCTATGATAAAAAAGTGAGACAATAAAAAGACTTGGCATGGATGTTAAGAAATCAGAACCTTCATACATTGCTGCTTGGAATTTACTATGTTGTAGCTACTTTACAGAACAATTTGGGTGTTCCCTTAAAAGGTTAAAAATAAAGTTATTATATGACTCAGCAATTCCACTCTTAGGTATATACGCAAGAGAACTGAATGCATATGTCCACACAAAATCTTGTACATGAATTATTATAGCAGCATTATTCGTAATAAAGAAAAATGGAAACAGCTCAAACGTCTATCAACTGATGAATGGATAAACAAAATGGATAAACCAAAGAATATTATTCAGCAATAAAAAAGAAATTAAGTAATGATAAATCCTACAACATGGATGAACCTTTGAAATATTATTCTAAGGTAAAGAAAATAGTTCAAGAAACTGTATACTATATGATTCAATTTATATAAGATGTCTGTAATTTAAAGGCTATAGAGACATAAAGTATATTAGTTGTTTTCAGCGGCTGAGGGCAAGGAGTGGCGTGGTGGGTCCTGGGAAAAAAGGAAAGTGAAGGATAATGGTTATGTATTTCTCTTAGGGGAGATGAATATATTTTAAAATTAGCGGTAATGGTTGCATAACCCTGTAAATATAATGAAAAAGAACACATTGTATGCTTTAAATCAGTGAATTGTATGGCATTGGAATTATATCTCAATGAAATTTAAAAATTTGGATTCTGGCATTGATTTCATCATTGGTCCAATAATTATTCAGAAGAGATCTGTTTGTTTTAGTTTTTAATTTGATGTGATACTTTTATTTATTTCTAGGATTATATTGCTTTCTGGGCAAATAATATGTTCACTATTTTCACTGATTTTATTTAGGTTTAATTTGTTTAGGTTGATTTTTGTATCATGGACATTTGATTATAAAGTACATTCTTTTGGTATAATATATATTTGGATGTATATTTATTAGTTTGGCGAAATCTCAGGATCAGCATCAAAATACACAAGTCACACTCTCATTAATTCTAATGACATAGGTCTTGTTGGACTTGGCCTCTGTTTTTTAAATGAAATCCTTCTGTAATTCAGGTGCAATGTAGATTTAGAGAATTACTCTATTAGGTCAACTTTATTAATAGCATTATTTGCAATAAACCTTTTTCTTCTTCTTGGTCTACTAATCACTGAGAAAAAAAGTTATGTTAAACTTTTCTCCTCCTCTTTTGTTTGGCTGGAGGTTTTCCATTTAGGATTTTTTAATGAAATTCCTAATCTGCTTGGGACAGTCTCTTTCAGATTGGGGCTCACCTTGTTCTGTGCAAGATGCTTTTGATGATTAGATTTATTTCTCCATATTCAGGTGAGGTGGTGAGTTAAGGTGATTCCTAATAGCTCGGTAATTTTTGTTTGGTGTTTCAATTTATATTTGTGCCTGCACAGTTATCTATGGTATGTACTCCTTTTAAAATATACTTGCCTCTGCATCTCAGTCATCTTTTTTTGGATACCAGAAAAACAATGTTGTTTGGCCACAGAACTTACTTTTTCCCTGTGAGTGCTGACCCATGCTAATTTTCAGCAAGGAAGCAGATTGGATCCATGTCTTCCAAACAACTTACTTATATCCTCCAACCTATGCTTTTATTTTATTTATTTATTTATTTATTTATTTATTTATTTATTTATGGTTGTGTTGGGTCTTCGTTTCTGTGCGAGGGCTTTCTCTAGTTGCGGCAAGCGGGGACCACTCTTCATTGCGGTGCGCGGGCCTCTCACTATCGCGGTCTCTCTTGTTGCGGAGCACAGGCTCCAGACGTGCAGGCTCAGTAGTTGTGGCTCATGGGCCCAGTTGCTCCACGGCATGTGGGATCCTCCCAGACCAGGGCTCGAACCCGTGTCCCCTGCATTGGCAGGCAGACTCTCAACTGCTGCGCCACCAGGGAAGCCCCTATGCTTTTATTTGATACTATTGAAGTACAAATAATTTCCTCCCATTTCATTCTGAAAAATCTTCACTGGGCCCAGGAGCTTCAAAGGTGTTTTATTTCTGTTATCAACTTTCAATTTGGTTGAAATAAATTTTTTTAAATTTTACTTTTTCTGGCTCCTTTTATTTGGAGTTATAGTTTGAGATTTAAAACTTTCCTAACTTAAGCACAGATAGAATTGAATTCATTATTTTGACATTTTCCTTTCATTTCATAGGCATTAAAAAGTAGGGAAAACTATCAAATGCGTTTTTGTGGTTATCTCTACCATTAAGGATTGATGTCTTTTTGTTTCCTTTTGTTTAGATGTTTATTTGGCTGGAATTCAAAAGGAAGAGCTTTGGATAAAAATGAGATAAACAACTGTAGTTTTGAAGAAAACATTTTCTCTTTGTTCATATAATTAACATACATGTTTGGGGCATTGCGAAACAATGTTAATAACCATGACTCCCAACAGGACCTTGTGGTATAGTGAGGAAGGAGGAGGGACAAAGGAATGTTAGAAGCTCCATCTGACAACTGAATAGAGTTAGGATTTTAGGAGACATGATGGAGAGAAACTGGCTAGAAGCAGTTAATTACAACTATTATTACAATAATCTAGGGATGATCTGAGAGAAAGGGGCAGAGGCCAGAGATACTGAGAGGGGAGAATTGTCAGGACCTGGTGACCATCTGTATTTGGGCAATTTGGGGAGGAAATAAGAGGCAGGAATAAGAAATAATTCTGAATGCTCTGCTTGGGCAACTGGATGGACAGTAGAAAAGACTGTAACCTCAGAGGACATTTGGGACATCTAGAAGAGCTTTAAATTAACCTGATTGAATGTTTTGTTGCAAGTCAGAAATTTGTACCATATATTATGGATAAGTACAACTTTTAATTGAATTAAATTACTTTTCCTGGCCCCTGAGGCAAGAGGAAACAACAAAGCCTGCCTTCTGCCTTCAGCAATTTTCTGTGCCCAGAGCTGAAAACCAAGGGACAAAAGATTGTCCATAACTGAAGTGAGGAGATCCTGGCCTCAGTGACCCTAATATTGCAGCACTAAAGGGAATGATTTAAAAGTTCTTTTTGGAAATGTTGATTTGCAATGTAGAGCTAATAAAGATGGACTAAATCGTGCCCACATGGTCTATACAACAGTCATCAGCAACCCCAGAATTCTCCTTAATTGTGTATACTTGGAAGACAGTGCTATTTTTACCCTTTGATGCATTTTTTCCCCAGCTTCATTGTGATTCACTGCGAGCTTTGCTTGGAGCAAATATAATTTGAGACTGAAATAGCCCCACTGGGAATGCTCAACATTAAGCATGAGCTATTTTTTGATACAAACTATCCGTTATAACTTAAGTAGAGTAACAGTTTCATCATCTTTACAGGCTTAAGGAGGCAGAGGACTTAGCTGGAAGGACAAATCACACAAGTAGACTGAAGTCTTGTGATGCAATAAGGCTGGATGGAGCCGCCAGAAGGAGGACTGAACATGCTGTATAGATTCTAAGATGCCCTTTCTCCTCTCCCCACTCACCTAAATTGTATTTATTGTAAAGGCTCCAACTTAAACACAGTTTACTGCGAAACGCATCTTTTTTGTCCCTCTCAGAGGGATATCTCTCTACGCTCAACTCAAAGAACATTTATTACTTGCCTCTCTCACCTGGTCCTTGGCAAAGGCTGCCTTGTGTTGGTGGTTAATGGGTTATGTGTGTTAATGGGCTACGTATGTTCCTTAGGTTTCCTTCATGTCATTTCATTCATCAGTAGGACTTCAGGATCTCAGCTGCCTATTAAGGTACCTTAACCACAGCAGGTGCTTAATAAAACTTTTTTTGTAGATGCTTACCACAACAATGTAGATAACATTTAGTTTCACTACAAATGCTTTCCATTTGCTTTACTGCTAATGATGACTGGGCCCTGAAAAAACATCTTGTGGAATTCAGAACTATTGAAATATACAATTTATAGCGAGTTTTCATGTCTGTACCTTCCATCAGACCGCTGATTCTCACTCATCTGATTTCCTCTTACTAAGGAGTCATGCATAATTTGAATGGTCCTTGCTCTCCTGCAACTTAGAATACGTGCGGGGGACAAATGACAACAACGACAATAACAACACAACAATTTTAGCAGTTGTTGTAAACAAACAACACTATGCCAGTCATAACTTGCAAGAGTGAGAAAGTAAAGTTAGAAAGAAATGAGAAAGTATTACAGGGAAGTGAAATGGACGTGTTAGCGAGGCCTCTCCGTAGAAGTGGTATTTAATTTAAAACCTGTTGAATGAGGAGTGAACTCACGAAAACAGTAAGGGGAATCATACATAAGGTATTAAAGACAAGTTGACATCAGGGCAAGGGGCATAGGTGATGTTAGAAAACCGTACTTTCATTAGCATTAGAGGTCACTGTACTTAAATATTTTAAAAGACATAATAGTGGAAGTAAATTATTTACAAACATAGTGGCTAACAAAAGCAGTTAGCAGCATTGGTTTGTTTGTTGTGTTTTTTTAGGGGGAGGGAGTCAGTGTTGATTTTTGAAAAGACTATTTTTGAGCAGCTTTAGGGTCACAGCAAAATGAAAGGAAGGTACAGAAATTTCCCGTACACTCTGCATCCACACGCACGGCCTCCCCCATTATTGGCATCCCCTCCCAGAAGGGTACATTTGCCATAACTGACGAACCTACATTGACAGTCATTATCAGCCAAAGGCAACAGTTTACCTTAAGGTTCACTTTTGGTGTTGTACATTCTATGGGTTTGGATAAATGTATAATGACACGTATCTACCAGTATAACATCATACAGAGTATTTTTGTCACCGGCAAAGCCCATTAACAATTCCTGGGAAATAGAAATAGAATCTGAGTAATAAAATAAAGTCTAACCTTTTTTTTTTTCTTTTTCTCTGTGCTGAGTCTAGTTTCACTCGCTCACAGGGAACTGCAAGCAGTGGCCTCGAACCCGGCCCTTCAGACCAGAGTTCCCGGCGTGAAGTAGCTGCACTGACGCCTCAGTTCCGCGGGCTCTGCGCAGAAGCACTGCTCACCACACCCCAATCCAAGATGGCAGCGGCGGACCGTGCGCAGAGACTGCGCCCGGCACTGCAAACGGGAGCTGCGAGCAGCCCAGCTGCGCTGGTCTCGCGAGAACTCTGCCGCCTCCTCGCTGCGCAGAACTCTATAGTAAAGCAGCCCCGAAGCCCCGGGCTGTGGCTTTTCTGGGGGACTATGTGTTCTAGAGCAGGAGCTCGCACCTCTCCGTTCTTTGATCAAAGAACAAGGCTTTCCTTTGCTTCTGAACCGGACTTGGTCTCCTGCTATTGACGTGAACAACACCCCGCAGGAGAACCTTTGTCGGGGCCCGACTCGAAAGGGTAGGTAACGTTTTCACGTCCTAAAACTCCTCTGTGCTCTACCTAGACATCCCACTCTCCCCAGTAACCCCTGGCAACCACTAATCTTTTTAGTTTCCATATTTCTGCCTTTTTCAGAATGTCATATGATTGCAATCATGCTGTACGTAGTATTTTCGAATTGGTTTCTTTCACTTTGTAATATGCATTTAAGGTTCCTCCATGCCTTTTGGTGGTTTGATAGTTCATTACTTTTCAGCTGAATAATATTCCATTGTCTGGATGTATCATAGTTTATCCATTCACCTACTGAAGAACGCCTTAGTTGCCTTCAAGTTTTGACAATTATGAACAAAGCTGCTATAAATATCCATGCCTAGGTTTTTGTGTGGACATAAGTTTTTAACTTCTTTGAGTAAATACCGAGTTACACAAAAGGGTAGATCACATGTTAAGAGGGTGTTTGGTTTTGTAAGAAAAGGGTATTAGTATTGGTTTTCTAGGAAATAAGATTCTACATGGGGAGAGCTGGTTGAAGTGTTTGCTGTTTTTGTTACTCAGCCTTTAATAATATTTAATTATATTTCCCTCTTCTGGCCTACCAACTCCACTCTGAGTGAAGTTTCCCTTCACCAATTTTCACAAAGATTACGGGGTGTCCTGTAATAAAGTTACTTTGTCTACTGGGGCCCACATATTCTTTATTCTTGAATAAAGAATATCAAATTTGATACTAAATTGTTTTAGTTTTGTCGTTCGACACCTGTCTAGCACCCCCTTCCTGGTTATCTCTGCCTTTCATTGTCTTTGACTGCTTTATAATGCTGTTCATTATAGTAAACTGATAATAGAGAAAATGATTCTTGTCCGTTGAAATATAAATTGTCTCTGGAGGAGATACAACTGATTATTTCCCTGTGGTTTTACATCTTTGTAAATTCATTTCCTGATTGCCTACAATCAGAATTCTTTGAATTCTCATTTGAACTGGTCATTATATTTTACATGTCCACTGATTATTTAATGAATTAAATACAGTCTTTGAATGTGTGTTTTTATATTTGTGTGAGATGAGTCATGATTTAAACTTATTAAAATATCTTTTAATGGCATTTTCTCACAATTTGTTAATATTCTTATAATGCACATGTTTTGCTTCATAATAGTAACTTACTCCTTTTCTAAAGCTTATTTTAATTTTGTTTTTGGGTTTTGAAGTCATTGTAGTTTCAAAACCATGTTAAGCATGGTTCTTAAGCTTTTTAGCAAGTTATGAAATACCCATTTAAATCACACTGTAGCTAAGCTTTAATATTAGTATCTTAGGTTCAGGGTCTTTGATATGGGAGGCAATATACTTGAGGAAAAAGGAAGGTATAGGGGAAAAATATAAATATTCCCTCCTTTCCTGGCAGGAAGGGGTAACCCCAAGAAAAATTTGAAATTGGCAAAGTTTGTTTTGGCAAACCCCACCTCCCTGTCCTCATTTTCTTTCTCTCATTCCTGGTAATATGTTTTTTTTTATCAGTCAGTAACACTCCAGTTTTAACACTCTGGCTTTTTTTGTTGTTGGTTTTGCTAAGTTTCAGAATGTATTTTAAGTCAGTTAGCATCTATTTAAAGAGCAGCATTAAAATAGCTACACAACCAAGATATAAACATTTGCTTCAATTAATTTAAAGTTTTTAGGTATTTCAAAAATCCTGTAGACCCCCCCCCCAAAACAAAGAACACCTCATTAGTCCTTGGCCTGTTGTGTCCTTTTGAGGCCTCTCGTGCTTGTTTCCAGGAGAATTTATATGTTAAAATAAGATCTTTGCTAATGAGATCAGTTGCTCTTGTTAGTATTTCAGCATTTAGAGACCTGCAACAAAGTGATGTAAAAAGCTGATTGGGGAGAGGGTGCCTCCTTATTTGTCCAGCTCACCCCGAGAGAATTATTTTCTGCCACTCACCTTAAACTATGCCTGCTTTTAATTGAAACATTCTTGACTGTACTGTGCTTGGATGAATGGAGAAACACTCAGCTAAGGTCTTGGCTTGATAAAAACTGACAGGTTCAAAACCTGTAAAATTAACAAGACAGAAAATGCCATTAAGTTTTAATCCCTTTAAGAATAGACAATTTCTTGGAAAACACCATAACACAATAAATCACACTTTTGAAAGCTCTTATTTAGCTTTGTTTGCATCAGGGTAATTTGAGTTATGCCCAGGGATGTCACATGACACAAGCGATGCAGGTCAAAAGTAAATTTGGAAGATGGTATTTTAACAGGACACTATCATGCAAAAGACAGAATGAAACTATACATAAACTCTACTGTAGTTGGCAAATTTCTAATTCATGGGCATGGGGCAGGGAGTATACACTAACAATTCTGAGTCTACTTTTCATGAGTCCTGGGAACATCCAAAAGAATAAATGGAAGGTGTATGTTGAATGATTGATGAATGATCCAGACATAATTGTGGAAATGTGTATAAAAATGGGTTAGTAAGCACACATGCATTTTCTAGCTCCGTCTGTCAAGAAGGCCTGGGAGCAGTGACATCTAAGTAGCAACCAGACCCTTGGTATTGTTGGGAATGGGGAAATTTCCCCCTCTACCTCGCTTGAGTTTTTGCAGCTGGGCTAGTAATAAAATTGATACAAGACAGATTAACAGGAGAAAAAGAAGCAAATTTTAATTCCTGTGCACAGAGGTCTTATAGGAATGGGACCTAAGAGGTGGTGAAAGCAGGCAAATTTTATACTTTCTTAGACCAAGAAACAATACATTTGAGAGGAATTGACAGGGCAAAGAAACTTAGGCTTTGGGTACTTAATTAGTAAGGAATTTAAGTTTGGGTTTGGGTAGTGAATTAGTAAGGAAGTAAGAAGCTTTGTTTGTACGGGCTTCCCCACCCTGAATTCCCTATTGTTGGTGATAAGGATGTCTTTCTACCTCCTGGTACATGGAGGGTACCTTTCACATGAGAGATCTATTTCCTGCTGCTAGAGAGACAGAGAGGAGGGTCAAAGTGTTGAGTGTGGGCTAGACTTAGTGATTTGCTTCCAGAGTATATGAAGTAAGAAGAGGGAAAAAAATAGTAACTTTACAGTGGAGAAACCTGACAAACACCACCTTAACCAAGTGATCAGGGTCTACATCACCAGTGATAAGTCATGTCAATATCATGTACCTTCTAATATCATAGATAAAGTCCTCTTACAAAGCTAACTTTTGAGAGAGTCCATGTGTACTTGAAAAGAGTAGGAAGGTTCTTTAGCGGGAGGTATATGTTTCCCTATATGTAAATTTGATAAAGTTTATTAAATGTGTTATTCAAATATTATGTGGTTTGTTTTTCAGCTAGATAAATTGTAATAAGTAATATTAAACTTCATAAATATAATTATTTGTTCATATATATTTCCCCATAGCACTGTTGTTTTTAAATATTTAGGTGCTTGTTATGGAGATATACATATAATCATAACGTGTTAATTCATTAAACATATACATGGTGCTTCCTATATTCCAAAAGCTCTTCTTATACTTTACGATTAATTCATTTAATCCTTATAACAACCCCATGAGTTAAAGACTAGTTTTAGCCTTAATAACCTAACTTTTCTTGCACACACCAATTTTTTCATAACCCAAGAACCTAGCACAGGGCTTTTATATTATTGAATTTTTACATTTCTAAGCTATTAGAAAAAAAAACAAGTAAACAACTGGGATTATGAAAAAAACAGTGAAAATAAAGATATTATTATAGGAATGGGTGCCATGTACAGTCTTCAATTTAGCACCACAGGGCAACAACGGGGTAGTTCTGAAGGTATTACTTCTGCCTTCAGTAGTAATACCTGAAGGTATTACTTCAGCTCAGTCTAGGTATTGGCAGAGAGATGGTGCAATTCCATTAAAACTAGAATGAAAAAAATAAATTTCTAATGTATTTAAGAATTCGCATGTAGATTTCTAATATTTTAGCACATCGCACATCAGCATCTATTTATTCGTGCTTCCCTAAGCCCAAGAGATCACCATTTAAGAGTTCAGTAAACAGTCATACCAGGCCAAAATGTCATTTCTTTGTTTTATCTCAGAGCAGCCATTTTGTAAACTACCTTATTTCAGAGACTTTGGCTAAGATTATCAGCATAAACAAAAATTTCAAAATGTTATTGAGATCACTGTCTTCCAGAAATTACTGCTTTTGAAAATATTATTCGATCAAAGCAAAGTTTAATTTTCCTGACACTTTAAAAATAAACAAATACAATTGCCAAATGCTTTTATTATAATTCCCTGAGGTAAATTAAATGAGTTCCAGGAAGTCATATTTAATGACATAATTGCTTGCTCTATATGCAAAGACATACCCATTGAAAATCACTTCTTAGCAAACAAGACAATTTTCTTTGAAAATGCAAACTATAGCATGTAAGTGAGGTTTTGGAAAGATTTTCTAATTTCTAATGCATGAAAAACGCTGCATTGTCATTATTATTGCTTTTAATTACTTCATAGTAATTAACATTAGTTTACAGATACTGCACACATAGGGGACTAAACAGAGATCTGGAGGAAAAAAAATGGCTTAAAATCCAGCTCAGTTGTGACCTAGTATCGTATCCATTGGCAAGTGACTTTATAAACTGCTCTAAGGTGACATATGTGTTGCTAAAAAATCATGACTTTATACAAATTAACACAATAAAAGCCACAGGGCTCAGAGGAAAATTGGGACTGGGGCACAACGCTCAAAACTTTAGTCAGTGACACATTAGAATAAAAAGATAGGAGCCTAATTCAAACAATTGCACAGTTTTACACATATTAAATGGTTAAGAAATACATATGTGGTACAGTAGATATGGCATTTTTCCTTGGGGGAAAAAAACCTTAAATTCTCGTGTGGAAGTAGACATCAAAAGGGCTGAAGCTTTTGTTACTGTGAAGTGATGGAAGAAAGGTTATTTGAAATCGGAGGGAAAGTTATAATCCCAGATGTGGATGGGTGTGATTCATAACACATAATGCAGGCAACGAGCTGTTGTAGATGGTAGATGTTTGAAGGGTGTACATTTTATGTATTCTTGCATGGCTTAGTTCTGCTAGGTGCAGTTTTCTGCATACCCCCGGTGTTTCCCATGGATGAAATCACACATAAGCAAAAGCAAATCTACTTTATCCTCAAATTGTTTCTTAATATATCAATCACGTTGGAATACATTTGGGTTTTTGACTCCGGTATTAAAACAGAACTGACTGTAAGTGTTAGTTGACTGCAGTGTTATTGAATTTTAGTTCAGGCTGGACTCCTAGGTTCCCCTAGAAATATTCACTGGCATTAACTGTGGCAGTTAAATCTTGTTTTAGGTCCATGTTTTCATCTCCTGAATTTATAATTCAGAATATTTCTGCCATCGATGTGTGTATATACTCAGTACTCTGCTGTTTTCTTTCTGTTTCTACCCACTGTAGCTTGTTATAGCCTCAGAGCAGTGAAGAAAAAATATGTGACTACACAGCAGGGGTATAGATCAGGCAGTCCCCTTAAGTATACTTGGCACGGCTCTATCTTTAAGGAATTCACCCATCCTGTATAATTACACTGCCTCTGCTGGGCAAGGGTTTTTCCTAATACAGCATCAGTGGACTGTGTAGGCCTGAATATTGGGCCAAGCTCAGCCTATTTCATCAACACTGTGATCTCCCTGGATGCATGCCAACACGACAATATCAGAACATCAAGAAGCAGAAACATGCTTCACTATTACAGCAAAAGGAAGAAAATTCATTCAAAGGAGTCCTTAATCTGGAATTAAACTTTTACCTAAAATGCCTTTCCTTCCCCTTGACCTAATTTTACCTACCCCTCAAAGCCTCATTGTCCTGCTTCCTTCAATAATTCATTTTCTTTTTAACTTTTTGGCCACACTGTGTGGCATGTGGGATCTTAGTTTCCCAACCAGGGATTGAACCCGCGCCCCCTGCTGTGGAAGCGTGGCGTCTTCACCGCTGGACCGCCAGGGAAGTCCCCCTCCAATATTTCTTGATATGCTGCTCCCACCCTCACAGTGTTCACACATGCCACCTGATCCAATAGATCTAAGTTTGTTGCTTCAGCCATGTGCCCTTCGCAGCCCTGGTGTCTCCACAGATCTCCCTTCCTCTCGGGTTGTAGAGAGCTCCACAGAAGGCACACCTGCCTGTAGCAGAACCTCCACCTTCCTGTGCATAGTGACTCTTGGTTCATTAGCTTCTTTCCATGACACAATGTAGGAGTCAATTTTTCTTTATTTGCTTTACCATTAACAATTTGTTCTACTCAACTGACATGTTGGCTTTGGGACTAAAAGAGAGCTGCCAGAGTTGATTTATTTACTTGACACTCACTCTCAGTATATGTTGTAAAGAATCTTAAAAGTCACCCTTGCCAAATGCTTGTCAAGCTTAGACATAAATATTTTTGCTAGTGAGGAACTCACCACTTGTTGAGCAGCTCATTTAGCATGTAGACATCTCTTGAATAAAGTTCTTCTTAATATGGCACTCAATTATCTCTTCAGAGTATGCAACAATGTCAATTCTATCCTTCTAAGACCCCCAGAATAACACAAATTTTTGTCCCCAAGAAAACATCTAAAATATATTAAGAAAGCTGACTTTCTCCACCAATGCTGAGTTCATTTTTCCAGGTTCATGTTCATTTCCTCAAACTGATCCTCAAAAAACACGGCATGAATCCTTTCACTGCTTGTTTCTTTGAATTTGGAATTTTGTTTTTTTCTTTTTTTAGGCCACAGCATCCAGAATTGTTTCAGAAGGTTGTTTGTTGTTTTGTTTTGATCATTCACAATACTTAGCACAATGAAAACCAATAAGTAAATAATTAAAATATTTATTATTTGTGGTAGACTTTCTATGTGATGAATTTTTACAGTTTCCCTCATAGGAGACATTACCTTTTTCACAGAAACATTTATGGATGATTTGAAAAAAGTCATAAGATTTTCAGGAGGCGACTTCAAGACAGCGGAGGAATAAGGTGTGGAGATCATCTTCCTCCCAACAAATACAACAAAATTACTTCTACATATGGAACAACTCCTACAGAACACCTACTGAATGCTGGCAGAAGACCTCAGACTTCCCAAAAGGAAAAGAAACTCCCCACGTACCTGGGTAGGGCAAAAGAAAAAAGGAAAACTAGAGACAAAAGAATAGGGATGGGACTTGCATCTTGGGGAGGGAGCTGTGAAGGAGGAAAAGTTTCCACAAACTAGGAAGCCCCTTCACTGGTGGAGACAGGTGGTGGGCAGGGGGGAAGCTTTGGAGCCACGGAGGAGAGCACAGCAACAGGGGTGCAGAGGGCAAAGTGGAGAGATTCCTGCACAGAGAATCGGTGCTGACCAGCACTCAACAGCCTGAGAGGCTTGTCTGCTCACCCACCGGGGCGGGAGGGGGCTGGGAGCTGAAAGAAAATTCTTTCACCAATGGACAGATCATCCAAAATGAAGATAAATAAGGAAACACAAGCTTTAAATGATACATTAAACAAGATGGACTTAATTGATATTTATAGGACATTCCATCCAAAAACAACAGAATACATTTTCTTGTCAAGTGCTCATGGAACATCCTCCAGGATAGATCATATCTTGGGTCACAAATCAAGCCTTGGTAAATTTCAGGAAATTGAAATCATATCAAGTATCTTTTCTGACCACAATGCTATGAGATTAGATATCAATTATGGGAAAAAAATATGTAAAAATTACAAACACATGGAGGCTAAACAATACACTACTAAATAACCAAGAGATCACTGAGGAAATCAAAGAGGAAATCAGAAAATACCTAGAGACAAATGGCAATGAAAACACGACGACCCAAATCCTATGGGATGCAGCAAAAGCAGTTCTAGAGGGAAGTTTATAGCAATACAGTCCTACCTCAAGAAACAAGAAGCATCTCAAATAAACAACCTAACCTTACACTTAAAGCAATTAGAGAAAGAAGGAAAAAAACACCCCAAAGTTAGCAGAAGGAAAGAAATCATAAAGAACAGATCAGAAATAAATGAAAAAGAAATGAAGGAAACAATAGCAAAGCTCAATAAAACTAAAAGCTGGTTCTTTGAGAAGATAAACAAAATTGATAAACCATTAGCCAGACTCATGAAGAAAAAAAGGGAGAAGACTCAAATCAATAGAATTAGAAATGAAAAATGAGAAGTAACAACTGACACTGCAGAAATACAAAGAATCATGATATATTACTACAAGCAACTATATGCCAATAAAATGGACAACCACGAAGAAACGGACAAATTCTTAGAAAAGCATAACCTTCAGAGACTGAACCAGGATGAAACAGAAAATATAAACAGACCAATCACAAGCACTGAAATTGAGACTGTGATTAAAAATCTTCCAACTCACAAAAGCCCAGGACCAGATGGTTTCACAGGTGAATTCTATCAAACATTTAGAGAAGAGCTAACACCTATCCTTCTCAAACTCTTCCAAAATATAGCAGATGGAGGAACACTCCTAAACTCATTCTACGAGGCCACCATCACCCTGATACCAAAACCAGACAAAGATGTCACAAAGAAAGAAAACTACAGGCCAATATCACTGATGAACATAGATGAAAAATCCTCAAATCATTTCCACTAAGATCAGGAACAAGACAAGGTTGCCCACTCTCACTGATGAACATAGATGAAAAATCCTCAACAGAATACTAGCAAACAGAATCCAACAGCACATTAAAAGGATCATACACCATGATCAAGTGGGGTTTATCCCAGGAATGCAAGGATTCTTCAATATACGTAAATCAATCAGTGTGATACACCATATTAACAAATTGAAGGAGAAAAACCATATGATCATCTCAACAGATGCAGAAAAGCTTTTGACAAAATTCAACACTCATTTATGGTGAAAACCATTCAGAAAGTAGGCATAGAGGGAACTTACCTCAACATAATAAAGGTCATTATGAGAAACCCACAGCCAACATCATTCTCAATGGTGAAAAACTGAAATCATTTCCACTAAGATCAGGAACAAGACAAGGTTGCCCACTCTCACCACTATTATTCATCATAGTTTTGGAAGTTTTAGCCGCAGCAGTCAGAGAAGAAAAAGAAATAAAAGGAATCCAAATCGGAAAAAAAGTAAAGCTGTCACTGTTTGCAAATGACATGATACTATACATAGAGATCCTAAAGATGCTACCAGAAAACTCCTAGATCTAATCAATGAATTTGGTTAAGTAGCAGGATACAAAATTAATGCACAGAAATCTCTTGGATTCCTATACACTAATGATGAAAAATCTAAAAGGGAAATTAAGGAAACACTCCCATTTAGCATTGCAACATAAAGAATAAAGTACGTAGGAACAAACCTACCGAAGGAGACAAAAGACCTGTATGCAGAAAACTGTAAGACACTGATGTAAGAAATTAAAGGTGATACAAACAGATGGAGAGATATACCATGTTCTTGGATTGCAAGAATCAACGCTGTGATAATGACTGTAATACCCAAAGCAATCTGCAGATTGAGTGCAATCCCTGTCAAACTACCAATGGCGTTTTTCACAGAACTAGAACAAAAAATTTCACAACTTGTATGCAAACACAAAAGACCCCGAATAGCCAAGGCAATCTTGAGAAAGAAAAACGGAGCTGGGGGAATCAGGCTCCCAGACTTCAGACTATACTACAAAGCTACTGTAATCAAGAGAGTATGGTACTGGAACAAAAACAGAAATATAGATTAATGGAACAGGATAGAAAGCCCAGAGATTAACCCATGCACATATGGTCACCTTATCTTTGATAAAGGAGAATATACAATGGAGAAAAGACAGCCTCTTCAATAAGTGGTGCTGGGAAAACTGGACAGCTACGTGTAAAAGAATGAAATGAGAACACTCCCTAACACCATACACAAAAATAAACTCCAAATGGATTAAAGACCTAAATCTAAGGCCAGACACTATAAAACTCTTAGAGGAAAACATAGGCAGAACACTCCTTGACATAAATCACAGCAAGATCCTTTTTGACCCACCTCCTAGAGAAATGGAAATAAAAACAAAAATAAACAAATGGGACCTAATGAAACTTAAAAGCTTTTGCACAGCAAAGGAAACATAAACAAGATGAAAAGACAACCCTCAGAATGGGAGAAATATTGGCAAATGAAGCAACTGACAAAGTATTAATCTCCAAAATATACAAGCAGCTCATACAGCTCAATATCAAAAAAACAAACAACCCAATCCAAAAATCGTCAGAAGACCTAAATAGACATTTGTCTAAAGAAGATATACAGATTGCCAACAAACACATGAAAGGATGCTCAACATCACTAATCATTAGAGAAATGCAAATCAAAACTACAATGAGATATCACCTCACACCAGTCAGAATGACCATCATCAAAAAATCTGCAAACAATAAATGCTGGAGAGGGTGTGGAGAGAAGGGAACCCTCTTGTACTGTTGGTGGGAATGTAAATTGATACAGCCACTATGGAGAACAGTATGGAGGTTCGTTAAAAAACTAAAAATAGAACTACCATAAGATCCAGCAATCCCACTACTGGGCATATACCTTGAGAAAGCCATAATTCAAAAAGTGTCATGTACCCAAATGTTCATTGCAGCTCTATTTACAATAGCCAGGACATGGAAGCAACTTAAGTGTCCATCATCAGATGAATGGATAAAGAAGATGTGGCACATATATACAGTGGAATATTACTTGGCCATAAAAAGAAATGAAATTGAGTTATTTGTAGTGAGGTACATGGACCTGGAGTCTGTCATACAGAGTGAAGTAAGTCAGAGAAAAACAAATACCGTATGGTAACATATATATGGAATCTAAAAAAAAAAAAGGAAAAAAAATGGTTATGAAGAACCTAGGGGCAGGACAGGAATAAAGATGCAGACATAGAGAATGGAGTTGAGGACATGGGGAGGGAGAAGGGTAAGCTGGGATGAAGTGAGGGAGTGGCATGGACATATATACACTACCAGATGTAAAATAGATAGCTAGTAGGAAGCAGCCGCATAGCCCAGGGAGGTCAGCTCAGTGCTTTGTGACCACGTAGAGGGGTGGGATAGGGAGGTTGGGAGGGAGATGCAAGAGGGAGGACAGATGGGGATATACGTATATGTATAGCTGATTCACTTTGTTATAAAGCAGAAACTAACACACCATTGTAAAGCAATTATACTCCAATAAAGTTATTAAAAACAACAAAAAAAAGATTTTCGGGAAAGTTCCATTCTTTGCTTTTAGGTAATTCTACATACTTTGCATGCTTATAATCAATTTCCCTTGCAACTTTCTTTTCTATTTTTATTTGACTAAGAAATGACTAAACTAAAATGCCTATTAAATGTTAGAATTGGTAAAATCATTAGATGCCTCTTAAAATGTGGTCATTTGATTATACAGACTATGGAGATCTTTCAGTTGGTTTTGCTACTTGAAGAGAAGCTACAGACACACATACCCATATGTAGCCCCACGTCAAATTTCTTGAGTCCATGACAACCTGAAATCTAGCTCAGTTCAATGAACAATCAACAAGTTCTCACCGAAGTCAGTTGTAATGTCCAAACATTTTGTCATCCAGTAATTTACCCCTCTCACATCATTTACCGTACCATTTTCCAGTTACTCAAAAAAAACCCAAATACATTCAAATTTCTCTGATTGGTATTTTGTATTTGTTTTAATGCTGGTATATCTATAATTGACAATGGAAAAAAACATTCTTCAGGCATGATCTAAACAGTATTGAAAAGAAGAAATCACTAAGAAAATAAAATTGTATATGGATAGAATACCAGACTCTTAGAATAGGGAGATAAAATGGAGAGCCAGTAACACTGAGAAAAGCCATAAGAGAGAAAGAGTAGTCAGTTTTTGAATAGAAAAATCGGGCAGCACTGAACAGGAGTTACTTGAATCTCTATTCACTAAGAAAAGAATTAACTATTTTTGTCTGAAAGTATGACATAAAATGGATGGTCATCATAAAAAGAGAGACATTTTCCCCAAATCCATCAATACTGACATGAAATAAAGTTAGTTTCTCTTACAACATCTTATACTTGCCTTTTTTGATGGGAACCACCCCCAGACGTATGGACTAGCCCCAGATAACATGTGTATGATTGAGTTCTGGTGGTTGACTGGCTGAGTCACCTGTTTTTCATTATCCAGCAGGCTAACCCAGGCTTATTCACATCATGGTGGGTCCCAGAATTCCCAAGGTCAGCAGAAGAGGACAAGCTTTAATGCACAAACACTTTTAATTCTGTGTTGGTGTCATGTTTCCTATTGTCCCCCTGACCAAATAAGGCAGCATGGCCAACCCATATGTAGAGGAGGTGATGTGCAGATAGATCCTACTTCCTGGTAGAAGGAAAGAAGTTATAATGGTTTTTGCAATCTATAATATCCATTTGACCTAGTGCTATTTATCAGAGACTTTCTTTTTTCTACCACTCTTCAGTGTTATTTTGCCATAAAGCAAACATGCATCTATATAGGCTATCATGTTATCTTTATTCTTAAAATATCTGTAGGTTGCTACATGTCCTGTTTTTCATTCATTATATTGACTATTTCACACTCCTCTTTTAATCAGTCTCACCAGTGTCTTATCAATTTTATTAGTCTTCCTGATAATTGGCTTTTAACTATTATGTGTGAATATAGATTATTGTTTTCTATTTTTTATACTTTTTTGTTAACATTTAATTTCTTCTGCTTTCTTTGAGTTTAATTTTCTGGTTCTTTTTTCCTAACATTTTTTCTAATTATATCTATACCTATCAGTGTTGGCTATGTTATGCTATCATAATGAACACCCTCCTTGCTTAAAATAATAACGTTTTATTTCTCACTATAACTTTATGTCTATCATGGGTCAGCTGGGGCTTTCTTCTTCAAAATCATTATTCACACTCTGTGCCTTCAGTATACTGAAGGGTCAGCATATTATAAGTGTAAATTCTAATTTTTCCTTGAGGAATTTGCGTTTTTACTGAGATCAGAGCCTTCACCAAAATCTGTGAATGCATACTTGTCAAACTTCAAATATCAGTAAAGATTCAAGGTAAAGAGCTCATAAATTTCCTTAAATACTTGCAAATATTGTCTTTTGATTGAGGCATGCTATATATAGCTTGTGCAAGTTTGTTTATTTTTTGGACTATTGTTTATGGAGAATTTTAGATGGCA
The DNA here is from genome assembly GCF_949987535.1 of Balaenoptera acutorostrata. Lineage (NCBI taxonomy): Eukaryota > Metazoa > Chordata > Mammalia > Artiodactyla > Balaenopteridae > Balaenoptera > Balaenoptera acutorostrata. The sequence continues at coordinate 79,145,187 of NC_080073.1, forward strand.
AGTACCTAGATTTTTGTCTTCTATTTTTTTTCATGTGTTATGCCAGAAATATAGCAGTAGATTTCTGCTCCCGAGAAAATGCCAGCAATGCTCTGCTTTGTGTGATTTACAAAGAAAGTACTTCAGAAATGGTAAAATACGTAGACAGCATTTTTCAGAACCACTGTGTGACTCCCTAGGGCAAATTTTCAGGCTTGTGAGCCTGACAACTCCTCTGTGAGGGGATTCTATTTTACGGAATCTTAGGCACAGCCAAAATGCCTGAAGGGGCATGGCCTACATAGGATGTAATTTGGAGGTTGTAAATTAGTTTTAGCAAAGCATATGAGTTTGCTGAATCCAGTATTCACTACATATTGCAAAATTAATGCTTTGGGGCTTTCTTTTAAGCTTGGATAAAGCTGGGTAGAGATCGGGTTTTCTTCTGTGCAGGACATCATCATAACAATTACTTTTGTGCCAACTTGTCTGGGGGGAGAGAGTGAAGCTTAGGGGTATGTTCCAGTCCATTAGGCAGTTTAAAGTTCTTGCTGGAGCACAAGATTCAGCTCTTAGATTATACACTTTGTATGAGTTAGTAGACTCACATTCCAGGTGTGGCTACCTAGATAACATATCCCAGCTTCAATTAAGTGTGTGTGTGTATATATATATATATATATATATATATATATATATATATACACACACACACACATATATATATACACGTATATATACATATACATACACGTATATAAGATGGCCTTAATGTGTTTCTCAGGTTGACTATATTTTACACACTTTTCCTCAAGACTATAGTCCAATAACCTTCTTTTTCCTAGAACATTTACTTTAGAAAATTTTCGATTGTAAATTCTTTCTCTGCTTCTTTGAGGTGTAAATCTTCTCCCAGCTTCTTGCCAGGTTTACAACCCAGGAATGTCTTTCTTTTAAAGGACTTGGGAGCCATCCCTTTGAATTGTGATTCTCAAGAAAGACAGGGTCCCTTTCTCCCAGTCTCTGTGAGAGGGTAGGAGCCTAACTTCCACACGGAACAATCAGCAAACACAGATGGCCTCATCACATTAACCAGCCTCCCTACTAACCAGCCTCTGGTAATTTCCCACTAGCTCTCCCTACTGCTTTTTGTTTCAGGGGGTTGAGTTCAATCTCTTTCTCCTGTTGCAGTAGTCTTGAATAAAGTTTCCCTTGCGTGCTAACTTTCCTGTTGCAATTTTTCTTTGACATATCCCACTTCCATTATGTGTGAATGAAGGTGCTGAAGGCGCTGAAATAGAAAATCACCAGCCTCTTTACTGCCTGGTCACAGAGATATTTATTAGAGCAAAAATATTGTGTGTGGTGTGTGTGCGTGTAGCAAAGTAGATGATTTTGGGTCTGGATGGAAAGTCATTGTTTGAATTTGTCCCACAGTCATCCTGTCTGATATGTACCAGCTTACTTTTACTGGGAGTGGAGCCAGGCTTGGGCTTGAGTGGATATTTGTTATGCACTGCAAAATGACTCAGGTAAATTGTTGCCAGATCATGTTTGCATGTCTTTGAGGGTAGTGGCCTATTTTATTGATTATTAGATTTCACTCAAACTTCACACTAGATCTTCACTAAGCTTTTTAAGTCAATGAATCATGGGAAAATCCCACCTACTGCATCTCATTGGTCAAACTGGAGATTCAAACATTGGACAAAGTATTGAAGGATCATATCTCAGGATCAAACTCATTCACTATTGTATGCATCTTCCAATCAAACCAATTGACATTTCCAAACTTCTTTTCTATATCTTTCAACCAAAACACAATCACTGTACCTGCTTATAGAAATCTCAGCTGATCTTGGCCCACATAATTTCTAGTAAATTAAGGGAGTTTATGCTACTTCCCACTCACTTAGTTTACATACTTGTGATAAAAATACTTCAACATTGGGTAGATTAGATGATGATTGATTAATGAGGTTTAATAATTATTTATATTAGGACTGCTCCATGTCTGTGGAAGCTTGTCTTCAAGATGAGCACCATCAATTCCTTCCCTCCTGGGAGGCATATAGGTGACGCCTATTCCTCTTTTTCCCTTGAATCTGTACCAGACTGAGTGGCTTGTTTGGCCAATAGAATATGGGAAGGTGACATGCAACTTTTAAGGTCAGGTCATAAAAAACCTTGCAACTTACTCTTAGGCCTCTTGGACGGTTTGCTCCTGGAATGCTTACTCTGGGAATAGTAGTAGTCAATGCTATGTAACAAATCTGTCCATGCTGTGAGATCTTCAATTTACATGAAAAGGCCAGGTACTTTGAGGTACCATGTGGAGAGAGAAATATGAAGTCTCACCTCTTCTATAAAGCTTCCCTTGAACAGCCCATCTCCTGCTACTCTCTATTTTTTCTAAATTAAAAAATAAAAAACAAGAAACAACACAACAACTTTACCATCTGTTCCATCTTTTTGGCAATCACAAATTATACTTTTCATGTTACTTTTTTTTTCTTGCCTGTACCATGTGTAATTTGAATTTCCTCTTGTAAAATCTCCTAAAGTTGGTTGAAAGGTCTCTCTGTGAAATGGTCAGGTATGTAATTACATCAGTCCAAACCTTGTCTTAGAACAGTGCCATGACCATATTATTTTGAATGGATAAAAAGAGGAAGGATATCTGTAGGAGAAAAATAAAAAATCAAGGAGGTAATTCTACTTTTCACGGGTGAAAATAATCTTGTCTTTCTTATAGTTTGGAAACTTGAAGTCTTAATAGTAGGAAATATTAGGTGTGCTTAGTTTGGAGTGGTTTAGTCTCAGTCATTGCAATTTAAAATAACTTTATTGTATTTATGATTGAAATATGACGTGGGTATTTTAATCGGAAATCAGCTGAAAAGTGATTACTCTTTAACTGGAATTGTTTACAGCCACAGTCCATTTTTAAAAACTATTTCAGGATTCAAACAAATGAGAACAACTTGAAATCAAGAAACTCATTTAGCCATGGAAAAAATAGTTACTTCCCAATGCTAAACAGAAAAGGAAACATTCATTGGTACTGAAGTAGCTTAGGAAGTCACTTTTCTTTAGTAAAAACACAACGTAGGAGAAAGATAAACCCTTCTAGTAGGAAAATAATGGATTTATTAACATCCATATCAAGAACAAATGTTGATCTATCAACAAGCAAGCTTGCAGCTTAGGTTCATTCACTGAAAAGCTGTTGCCATCTGAGAGCCTTCAGAAAGCCAAGTGCTTGCCAATGACCATGGGGTTTGTCCAGTCCATCTGCATCTAATTATTTGTCCAAACTAGGTTTTACATTTTCTAAGTAATGCCTCACTTAGAATTTCTCTAGAGGCATTACTCCATTATCTAGTTAATCACACTGTCAGGAAGCTGTTAAAATTTTTTGTAGAAGTCTTCCATTTGCAATTTTTTAAATATAAAATTTTACTTAACCAAATAATTCATTTCCCCCTTGACTTTTCAGTCTTTCACAGTGTGAATATGTTCCATCTTCTTTACAACTGAATGCATCTATAAAACTAAGTTTCTTTCCTTTCCCCTCCATTTCACACATTAAATTCCCATAAGTTTTTATTTTATTTTACTATCATCCTAAAGTAGTGACCCAGCTTATCTTGCAACAAGAGAGCAGATTTCTTTCCCGTAAAATTATTCATGATCACAATTCTTAGATAGTTGCTTTGCTTTCTCCCCATAGGTTTGCTAAGGTTGGTTATTCATTTTAATGCAAAATACACTCATATACAGAAATAAAATTAGTGTATAGCAAAATTAATATATATTTAAGGATATATGAGAAAAGAAATTATAGAAACCTAAAAAAAGGGAGGCTTATTGAAACACTGAGTTATTAGTTTTAAATAGATTTATTTATAAATATCTATTGGGATAAATAAAAATCAACCCACTTTACTTCCAGTGAAAGATATTAAACTAAGATATATTGGTAGAAAAAAATATCATCTAGAATCAAAACAGTGGATATGTTTTCTTTTTATTTGATGATGTTATCTATTATATTTTTGATGGTTAAATTACCATCATTTAAATTTTTTCCATAATCTCTTTCACTGAAATGTATATGAGCTAATATTAAGGTTAAGCACTATCTGAATTTTGGATGATCTTATAGCGTAAATCAACTCTCCTATGGCAGGAAGGACTCCCTGCACAAGCTGTAGGAAAGTCAATGTCTACTTTTATAAATAATATTGATAATGTAGCCATAAGTCTATCTTTGTATAGTGCTTTAAAGTTCTAGAAAAGGGACTTCAACATTATTAGGTTCTTTGAATGTTACAGTGATCAACTGGGTTTATATTACAATTTCCATTAGTAAATATGAAAACTGAGTCATGGAGAGGCTCAGTGGCTTTGGTCAAAATCCTATATCCAGTAGCAGGCAGAGCTGGAATCTAACTGAGGGATCCTCAGTGTTAGCCTAGAGCTTTCTCAGTTGTGTCATCTCAATATATTAAATCAAATTATCAAACATAAATAAATATAACATTGTATATGCTGCTTGGTGGACTGAAATACAGAATGAACATGTACATACATTTCTTATTTTGGGGATTTTGAGTTTTCTATATCAGTTATAAAACTTCGAATTAAGGGTTTTTTTGGTGGTTGTTGAGAAAATAAACTTTATCAAGGTAAAATTTACATAAAACAAAATGTATCTCGATTTAGTGTATATTTTGAAGAGTTTTGAGAAATGTACACAGCCAGGTAACTCCCACCACCATCAACATATAGAACATTTTTTCATCTCTCAAAGACGTTCCCAGTGATCCTTCAATGGTAGGTAAGTTACTTGTAGATCAGTTTCATCCTTTGTGGCTTTTTTAAAGCTTTGCAAGGGCAGGTTTGGAATGGATTTCATTCAAATGATAGTTTGCCCCAATTAACTTACATATTGTCCCCTCTGATAACAATTCAGAATATGCTAAAAGATCATCAAAAGCTCTTCATTCTGGCTGGCTTGTGTTCACAGTGTTTTCTTAGAGCTTGCATTGTGTGAGGTCTGGGAATTTTGACCTTACAGATACTTTTATTTATCAAGACTCATGGAATTGGACTCTATACTTGCATATCTGAGTACTTACCAAAGAGGCAATGGATCCTTTATTCAGATTTCTGAAGTTCTTTTTCTGCATAGCTCCTTTTCCAGAACTCTGCCCTGTACAACTCCAGCTGTCTCAGCCTTTTCTATTCCCTATTTAGATTCCTCACCTCTATGAGGTTGCTGACTTTCTTTTGGGTTTATGCCTGTTCTTGTTCTTGAAATTGTGCCCAGGCACAAGCCAGACCAATTATAAGACTACCTCACCTGTTTCCCTTCTCTCAGGGATTTCTGTCTTAAGATACCTTCTGTTAATGTTTGGTTCTGTTTTTTGTTTTCTGTATGTTTACAGCAAGAAGGTAAATCCAGTCCTTTTTACTTCATGGCTAGAAGCTAAAATTGTGATTTTTTCAATTGAAGTGTAATTGATTTACAGTATTATATTAGCTTTAGGCATACAGCATAGTGATTCAGTATTTTTACAGATTATACTCCATTAAAAGTTATTACAAGATAATGGCTATAATTCCTTGCATAGGTTATTTTTATACCCCAGTCTAGATCCATGTTAAGAGATATGATTATGGATTTTTTAACCTCTGAAAGAGAAACAGAAATGTGCTGCAGAATTCATGATTCTGTTAAATACTTATTTTTCTGGACAATCAGATCTGTACCAATAATTTCACTTAATTGTCAATCCCTCTGATAGAAAATAAAAGTTATAAGCGTCAGGATGAGAAAGACTAGGAAATGATTCAAATAACCTAGCTGTGTGTAATTCAAAGATGGCCTTGTGATACAAGAAAAAAATTGAAAATCTTCAGTGTAATGCTGTTACTGAATCAGTTGACCAGACCTGTGCCGGGGTCTTTGCCCAGGCCAAGACCCTTTGTGTCAGCCAGAGACATTCTTTCTCTGATCAGGTTCATGCACTAATAACAAAACTGATACTGAGACTGGGACAGCACAAGTTTTATTCAATGGCCAAAGAATGAAGAAGTGGAAAACTAGTTTGCAAATCAACTTTTCTGCTCAATTTGGGTGGAGATATCAAATATATAGGGGGGTCGAGGTAAAAGGGAGGGAATTGGAAAGAGTGGGAGGAACATTCATGACTTGACTGAGAACAGGGGTGTGGTTTGGACCTGAAACTGATGCAACTCTCCTTTTCAGTCCTTGTATGGGCTTTTCTGGTTGTTGTCATGGCAAAAGTCAACTAGTATGCTGCTGCTGGGTGTGTCATTTAGCATGCTAATGCATTACAATGAGTGTATAGTGAGTTTCAAGGTCTACTGGAAGTCAGATCTTCCGCCATCTTGTGTCTACTTGGTTCTAACTAGTTCTTGTTTCTTTCTCTTTGCAACTTCCTCCTGAAACTTAGTTAAGAGTAATTGGTTTCTATTTGAGGGAAGGGCAGGGATATGATTCCAGGGAAACAGACTTGGTACCAATGCTATATTCAGAAACACCTCAGAAGAGTTTTTACAAATTTGTGCAAAGAAAAGAAAATAGATTTAGAACATCTTCAAACAGTATCCTGGAGTAGTCGAGAGCAGTATAAAGGGATCCGTGTTCTCTATTTGTAAATGTTCACGAACCTGAAAGAAGGGAAGCAGAAAATGTAAATTGGAAAGAGGAATTGCCCACTTATAAAATCTCCAAATGTGGCTGAACATTTCAAAGAGATTTAGCATATAAACCATTTAGAAATGAAAACTAAATTATGCTTCTTTGGATGAAATAAAATTATCTGATTATGCTAGAAGTAAAGAAAGATATTAAAAATTTGAAACTTGAAAGTTTAAAAAATAGTAAATGCTTGAAAGGAAATGAACTCTATTTGCCTTGGTTTTCAGAAAACATTCAAAATATTAACAATTTATGACACTCCCTAGCTACTCTCAATATATCATCATGTAACTGTTAATTTGTGAACATTATCAAAGGAAACTTCTTTATTCTCTGTGATATAAACCTTTTAGTATTTATATGTGCTGACCTAGTTTAGACATGGAATTTCCAGATAAAATGAGTGTCAGAGAGTTTTTAGAAATCCCTTAAATTTCTATAAACCAATTTCTATTATAACCAACTTAGACATTTTAATACTTATACTATGTATTATTCAAAAATCAGCTATTACTAAAGAATCATAATGAGCAAAAACTCCACAATAACAATTAGAGAACAGAGTAAATTAAAAAGAGCTATAAAAATGTAGATTGATTCTTCTCAGGATATCATAAACTTTTGTTTTTATGCTTATGCAAAGATTAGGACATGTTTTAGGTATGTGAAATCAGCAACATGGCACACGTAGAGTCCAGACGGATTCTTCTTAGAATTTCACAAACCTTTCTTTTTACGTATATATATAAACAACATCATACATCCTAAAGACCCATTGCCTACTATAGCTATCCCTTGGACCAGTAGTGAAGAATTATCCTCCTTTCCTCAGAGCAACTGTAGCTTTGAATACATTAACATTAAACGTCTTGTCATCTCATATGTAGTTCAATATATATTGAAATATATTAACCTCTTTTGTCATATTCCAATACCCATACTGATAAAGGAGATCTGATGATTGTGCTTCTGTAGTTTGAGAAATGTCCATCACAAAACAAATATTTTAGAAATTCCAGTACCAAATTTTCATTAAAAATTTTTTGGATCCTATCTGTATTATTCATGACTAAAGTTTTTGTGCAAAGATGTTTCACAGAACAGAATCCATGAAGGAATTCAAGGATTCCATCGCAGGTGCACAAAATTTGCTTTCCAATTCTGAAAAGATCAGATAGGAATTGTCAAGTTGCAAGATCCATGAGCATATGATCTAACAAAGTTCTGATGGCTGTCTGGTGGTATCAGATAATTTCAAATAGATATTTGGCAAAATACTACATGAGGGACAAATTGGCCATGCTTTGAAACATCAGTGGAGAAATTTTTTTTTAGGATGAATTTTCTACTATTGTTTTTGTGGATGTTTAGTATATGCTAAAGGAAAAGCCTGAAAGGATCAAACAGTTTCCAACACATATTCCAGAAAAAGACTCAAGAATATTTATAGGAAGACAAAAAAACAACAACAACAAAAATCAAGCCACCCAACAAGGTAGAGTTTGCAGTGTCCATCATCTAATGTAAAATCCCAAGGCACGCAAGGCAGAAAAATGTGACCTATAATGAAAAGCAAAATCATCCCTTTCTGTAGATCCCTATTTTTGTCTGGTATTAATTTCCTTCTGCCTGAAGGAATTCTTTTAACATTTCTTGCAGTTCGGGTCTGATTATTGACTTTAAATCTTGTTGGGCAGGACCAGGGCAGAATTTAGTCTATGGCTAATTTTACCCCACAATTGTGGCAAAAGTTTTCTCAGTACTCTGCTTGATACCCTGTGAATTATTAGTATTTCCACTGTGGTTGGTGGGGATAGCATGTATTTTTTCAGCCCTGTGTGAGCTCAAAGAATTGTTGCCTTTAATTTTTCCATGCATTTCTTTTCCCAGTCCCAAGTTGTTTTCTATGGTGCATCTGCTGATCATTGTTCAGCCAATGATTCAAGGAGAAACTTTCAGATCTCTGGAGTGCTCTGTCTGCAACTCTCTCCTCTCTGGTATTCTGTACTTCGAACTCTTATCAACCTTGATCTCCTCACTCTCCTCTTTATATCCCCTCAAGCCATGGACTCTTTCTGGTTCATTCCTCTCTTGTGCCATGACATGCATCCTCCTCCAGGCAATAAACTGGGGCAAAGAGAGGATTCACCTTGTTTATTTATCTCTGAGTTATCATTCTCTTATTGCCTGATGTCCAATGTCTTGAAAACCTTTGTTTTGTGTATTTTGTCTACTGTGTTGATGTTTGGGGCAGGAGGATAAATCTGTCCCATGTTACTCCATCTTGGTAAGGAGTGGAAATCTTAAAAGTAGGCTGTTTTTTATATGCTCACATTTTAATGTATCTAATTTTTGTGGGTGAGCAAGTAGACATTTTTAATGAAACATAGACTTCACATTAGTATTCTTTCTATCTCTGATATTCATTTACTTACATAAATCCCACTGCCTATGAGGCAATTAGATAGTAGATGGTTCAGTTCAAATCAATTAAATTGAATGGTATGTGCTATGAATAACTGGAGACTATCAAAGTGTGTGTTAAAAACACTTGTTTTAACAACAAACCTTATGATTTTGATAGTCCTTGAAAAGCTCAACTTAGGTTCACCTTCAATATTTGTCAAAATTGTTAGTCCTAGCATTCTTTTTATATATGAAGTGGCCAGAGAGTCAAATAATACTGTTATTTAGTATTCATCTTATCATATATTTATTGTCAGCATTTTTGAACATATCAAAACTATGTTTTTTTTACAAGCAAGTATTAGTATGTGTTATTTATTATTTTACTTTCATGATTTCTCATGTTTATTCTTGAAAATGAAACAAAAGAAACTATGAAGTATACAGAACTTAATATCTTATCAATGAAAAAATGTAGAAGAATTCATTAAATAGAATAATTTTATATCTTGTTTCCTCTATAAGACAGCAAATGCCTCAAGGTTAGGGTCTATATTTTAATTTCCTATTTTCCTCCACTGCATTTAGCGTGATGCTCCTTTACTATATGTGCCTAATATCATTATTATTCTTCAGTTGATTAATAATTAATTTAATCCACTTCAATAGGTATGCCATGTCTAAATGAAAAACACCTGGAGAAGTAAGTGCTATGTTGATATTTAAGGCTTCTATTTAATTTCCTTCACAAGCACATTTGTAAAATAGGGACGTTAGCACTTACCTATAGAATTGTAGTGGTATCAATTGACACATGTTTAAAGCTCTTAGTACAGCATCTGGAATAAAATAAATACTTAATAAATTATAGCTGTTACTTTAATTAACAGTCCAATTACTAATGATAAAATAATGACTAAAGACTACTTATAATTTTTGTTCATCTTTTACAAAAAATGGCACAGACTCTCTACTATATCTCAGTATAGGGAATGAATTCATCAGTTTAATTTTTCCAGCATAGTAAATTTTTGTAAAATCTTTGAGCCTTTTCATCTTATCCCACCAGTACCAACTAATTGTAAAATTTTACATATGAGTTTTTCAGAAAAAATATTGACCATCACATAAAATGAAATCATGTCTAAGAAAATAGTTAAAATGCTAATGTCATACTGTTAGAAGAAATCTGATAATTCAGTATTAAAATAATGCATAAAATATGGATAAAACAATAAGGCTTGTGTTGATATAGAGCATATTAAAAGTCAAAAATAAAAATACCGATTATTTAAAAGAAAACAGATTTAACTTCCTTTTAACAACTCAAAAAATATTTAGAGGCTATCAAGGTAAATGACAGCAATCTCTTCTTTAGGGAAAAAGACTGAGGAGGAGTAGCTATAAATAGAAGGGAAATCAGGGAGGTGGTGTAAAAGAAAGTAAGAATAACAAGTTTCTCAAGAAAAAAGAGTCAGCTACAGCATTTCTGTAGGACTTCTTCAGGACTTCAAAGGGTGGGTCTCAGGTAATCCTTAGGATTTGCTATGGTCTAGAGATGATGCTGAGTGGAGATCCACCTATACATAGAAATAGAATTTGTCAGTAATATTTCTAAATATTAGCAATGATTTTGATTAAAGTTCATTACAGTCTTAAAACAAAGAACCCCAGTTTTTATATATAAAGCATCCGATAAGATTCTTTCATTTTTCTCTCCATTTCCTCCCCTCTCACTTTGTGGCAACTCCAGCATTGGGGCAGGTGCTCTGGTCCAGCTGTGGCCTGGTGGTGGTGTCTTCTCAAGATGGCCGAAGCTCTTTTTTTTCATGGGACATTTGTATTTATAGCAACCTGTTTCTATTCCTTTCAGATAATCCTATATATACCAAATAAGCCTTTTGGAAATTCTCTTATTACCTGGATAAACTGTTTCTCTCAAGATCGTTTGTTTGGTTTATTCATTTTGGTCCTTCTGTTTTATGCTACTGGTTTTCTTTCTGTCTGATCATCTTTAGCTGTCCATTCATAGTTACGTATTAAGGACCAGGTTGATGAATACTTGTAGGAGTCGTAGGTTTTCTTAGTGCTTTTGTAAGTCATTTTCCTCTGGAGGTGTCTCCCTCCAGTGCAACAGTTAACTGTGGTTGTTATGATGTAAGGATCATTCATGCCAACAGCCTTGCTTCCACATAGGCTGTGTGAGCAGACAGTTTGGAGATTCCTATATTTGCCAAAATAAGGAGCATCTTACTCTGTATGGAGAATATTTTGGTTTATTTCATTCATATAGGGCTACCTGCCTTTGTTGGTTTGTTTGTTTACATCCCCCCCCTTTGCATGTGATGAGGTGCAGAGTACACTGAAGTCCAGTCCTTGGGTCTCGGGTGCTGACCCTCCCAGTTGGAACACTTCTGAATCCTTCTTTACACTTTAAATGGGAGACTTCATCCTCTCTATACACAGGGAAGCACAGGAACACCGTCATGTTGTTCTGGATGCATCTGAAAACAAAGCACAACTATTATCTTTACATATTCCTTCTATCTCTTGTCTCCAACCCAAGAGCTTTTCTGAGACAACCTAGGGAAAAACTGCTCTGACTCTGATTCTCTCTGCTCTGTTTTGGGCTGTGATTTCCTCTACTCTGTTATCTCCAATAAAATGATTTTATTTGTTTTCTAGAAATTCTACTAGAAGTCTGGTCTTCCCATGACATCCTCTTTTATCGTTTTCAGCACTGCTATTTTTAAAATATATCCTTTCTGTCATTTCATAAAAATATTAGGAAGGAAGGGCAAAAGCTGAGTGTATATAATCAATCACATTGATCTGGAAGCACCCTATTTTGAACCAAGCTTCGTTGAGAACTGCTTATATTATTCTGCATATTATCATCATCTGGGGAATTAAAAAAATTCTAGTATTAGACCCAAACTCAGATAAATTAAATAAAAACTTCTAGGGTTGGGGATTAGGCATCTCCTTTTTTTTCTTTTTTTGCTGCTCCCAGGCAATTTTAATGTACAGCCAAGTCTGATGGATTCTGGTATGCCTCTTCTTCTAATAAATGACAAAACCCTTGGGGAATGTAACTTAACATTAATTATTTGTGCAGCCAGTGCTTTATATGTAGGCAAATAAAGGTTTATTAAATTAAATTAATAGTGCTCCCAAAAGTTCTGAGTGCAGAAATTAAGGGTAATTGTTCATTTTTATTTTATTTTCTTGGGCTTCTGGGAATTAAAAAAAATAAAAGTTCCTGAAAATATATCCTCAATTTCCTGTATAAGTAAGTAAACTAAATTAAGTAAAAACCTATTTTCCATGTGATATTATGAAAACTGTCATAATTTTTATGGTTTATTAATTGCACAATGGCATCCCTGCATACACGGCCAACATTCACACCCATGTGATTTCTCTATTTGTTCTTATAATTGAAATAATTTAATATTTTTATTCGAGATGTGAATTTTTTAGTCATCAAGGTAACAATTTCCATAATCATGTATGCCCAGGATTATGTTTGATGAGTTTCCAGAGATTATTTTCTCTCTCATTTTGCTTCATATGCTAATAACTCGGTTTAGTTTAGTTCATCTGGGATAGTGTGACACAGACTAATGAATAAACTGACTACCCAGTGCAGACTCTAAGCTTGGGAACTATGAATCACCAAGCTATAAATATCCTGGGAGCTCCCAGAGAGGTACTGATAAATTACAGGACAAAGCTTTTTCTGTAAGATGCTGCTGGATCTTGAGAGTGAGTCAATACCAAGGCTCAGAGCTTTATTTTTTAACCTGAGAAAAGAAATTATATCTGTGAGATGTAATGTTGAATAAAGTTAATAATAAACCATAAGGTTATTCATGCATTCTTTTTTTTTTTTTTTTTTTTTTTACTTATTTATTTATTTATTTATTTATGGCTGTGTTGGGTCTTCGTTTCTGTGCGAGGGCTTTCTCTAGTTGCAGCAAGTGGGGACCACTCCTCATCGCGGTGCACGGGCCTCTCATCATCGCGGCCTCTCTTGTTGCGGAGCACAGGCTCCAGACGTGCAGGCTCAGTAATTGTGGCTCACGGGCTTAGTCGCTCCGCGGCATCTGGGATCTTCCCAGACCAGGGCTCGAACCCGTGTCCCCTGCATTGGCAGGCAGACTCCCAACCACTGCGCCACCAGGGAAGCCCCTATTCATGCATTCTTATACTTTAGCTTTGTGTGCACTCTGAGGACCTTTCTGATAATTCAGATAAGAGAATTTTCCTCTAATTATGCATATTTGATCCAGAGTCTTATTAACTGCACCTGCATTCACATCTCCCCTTTGAAGGATAAACCCTAAGATTGAACAACTCCCTTGGGGTCTACTGCTGGGTGAGAGATAGGCCATATTGACAATTAAAAAATAATTTCTTTCAATATGTCTGTGATAACAACTGGTTATTATATAGAGAGTATCATATTTTCACAGTGAAGTTTCACAGCAAAAGTGTGAATCAAAAAATTATTTCACCACTGGAGTTCCCTTTAAAAAATGTTTGAATTGTGGTAAAATACACATAACATAAAATTTACCATCTTAACCATTTTTTAGTGTAGAGTTCAGGAGTGTTAAGTATATTTACACTGTTGTGCAACTGAGCTCCAGAATGTTTTCATCTTGTAAAACTTAAATTCTATAACCATTAAACAACTCCCCATTTTTCACTGCCCCAGGCAATCACCATTTTACTTTTTGTGTCTATGAATTTGACTATTCTAGATATCTTATATAAGTAAAATCATACAGAATTTGTCTCTGTGACTGGCTTATTTCTTTTAACGTAATGTCCACAAGGTTTATTAATGTTGTAGCAAGTGTCAGAATTTCCTTTCCTTTTAAGGCTGAATATATTTTATTGTATGTATATACCACATTTTGTTTATCCATTCATCCATCAATGGACACTTGGGTTGCTTCCATCTTTCGGCTACTGTGAATGATGCTGCTATGAATATGGGTTGGAGCTCCTTTTAAAGACATATCCTAACCTTTCTAAATCACTTCTCTTCTCTTATCTGAGCTGATTATAAGGATTCCTGAGTTTCATCCAAAATCTGACAAATCAGAAGGTCTTAGGAGGGATTCTGGGGTATCACTTAAAAAAATTGCTGCATCTGGTTATTTTGATAATTAGGAGATTTGGAAACATAAAGCTACCTTGTATCCTCATAATTGAGATTGTTTAAAGTTTTATCTTAATCACTTACTCTCTACTCCTCTGATAAACGATCATCTGGGGCTTTTCCTGAGAGAGAACCAGTCTGTCTTTCTTTATGGCAGCCCAGCCTTGGAACCCCGGTGGGCTTTAGTGAGAGTCAGACATAAAAACCAGAGGCTTGCTTTCCTGGCTTTGTTTGCAGCTGTGATATGAATGCATGAGTTAAGGCTCAGCCAATCAGATGCAATGCACTCTTAAGGAGGTAGAACCAGAAAAGAAGATGAGGATCAGTGGTGGCAACAGTGCTTGTGACAGCATCCTGTGTCTCATGCTAGTGGCATTAGTTGTGCAAGTGGAGGCGTTTAGCTGCAGTGTCCTCTTCTTGAGTTGAGCTCTGCAGCCTAATTTTGAGCAGTATTACTGTCTGAATATACCCAGATATGGCCCACCCTTCTGGGTAATTTGTGAACTACCTAACACCCTTTAAACAAATTTCTCTTCTGCTTAAATCAGCTGTAATTGGTTCTTCTTGATTGCAACTAAGAACACAGACTGACAGTATAGGCTTAATCTTACTAATGAGAAAGAAATGAAATGTTAACGGTGTGAAGGAGCTATAACTCTTCTATTTCCCTGAGATAGTTGGTTGTTGAGAAAAGATATTATGGGATTCTACAGAGGAGATAAATAGTTTTCAGAAGCATGAAGAAGGCAAGTTGCCAAGTAAGGTAAGCATGAGTGGTAAGTGTGCTAGAATGTGGTAATGAGGGAGGGCATTTTCTCCAGAAGAGAAAAACAATACATCAGTCTGCTTACAATTTACGGCACAATTTAATCTTGCCTTTTGCTCATTTGGTTACTGTCATTTCTGCCTTTTGATTTGCTTGAATTTAATTGTTTTATAAAAGATTTGCCATTGTACCAGATTATTCTGAGGTTAATAGTTTAAGAGCTATCTCCAATGTACAACAAATGATAGCCTAGTGCAGAATACATGTGACAGACAATAATGTTGCAGTGTCTGAAAACAAAGTGAAACAATCTTTGACAGGATTGTACTATATCTTTGAGAGATAATCATAGTACTTCATATTTGCAAATACTCTGCAGTTTTCAAAGCTCTGTCAATATATCATCATATCTGAGGCCCACTCCATCAAACACAGACCTCTTAATTTTATTTTACTCATTTTGACGGAAATCTCTGTCAGGCTAGATACAAATTTCTTACACAGGAAAATATTGGACATAAATACAAGCTTTTACTATAACTTTGCATTATTATTGTGAATGTGGATGAGGAAATAATTCCAGAAACATTTATTTCAATTCAACTTACAGAGCACCTTTGCATGCCTAGCATTATTCTAGGCAGAAGGATACAAAAATAAATAAGACATGGTCCTTGGCTTCAAGAAGCAAGAGGCTGACACGAGGCAGTAGATTATTAAACTTCAATAAAATAAGTATGATGGGGGCTTCCCTGGTGGCGCAGTGGTTGAGAGTCTGCCTGCCAATGCAGGGGACACGGGTTCGAGCCCTGGTCTGGGAAGATCCCACATGCCACGGAGCAGCTAGGCCCGTGAGCCACAACTACTGAGCCTGCGCGTCTGGAGCCTGTGCTCCGCAACAAGAGAGGCCGCGATAGTGAGAGGCCTGCGCACCGCGATGAAGAGTGCACCCCGCTTGCCACAACTAGAGGAAGCCCTCGCACAGAAACGAAGACCCAACACAGCCAAAAATAAATATAATAAATAAATAAAAGATTACTATAAAAAAAAAAAAAAATAAGTATGATGAAGAGGTTTAATATCAAGTGCAGTGACTATACTCTACCAACTTTTTCAGGGTTATTGGGAGGACCAAGTTTGAAATGGCAAGGTTCAGTGCAGAGGGCGGTTAGGATAATAATCAAAAATCTGCTGCTACTGATGCAGAAAATAGTCACATGGATGAAAGCGCATGGGGTTGTGGAGTGAAGTAGAAAGAGCAGTGGTCTTGGAAAGAGAAAAACTTGGGTTCAAACCAACCCAAGGGAACTTCTGATATTTATGAACTGTATGACTGTGGGCAAGCATCCTGATTTTTCTGAATTTCTGTTTCCTAGTTGGCAAAACTTGAATAGTACCTACTTTGAAAGGTCACATCGAAAGGTAGGGGAATATTGGCTAATCAATTAGAACGGAATTTCAATTATTTTATAAAGGATTCATTCAAGTTTATATCGTTCTGTGACAAAATTAGTCTATCACAGTGCCTGGTGCATAATCATTGCTCAATACATATTTGTTAAATGGCAAATAAATGAATATACTTGTGTCTATCTTTGAGGTAGGTAGGACAGGTATTATTATCTTAGACACTATTATTTATTGATCATGCTAAAGTCATATTTAATGTAGATAATATAAAACAAACTTACATATTAATTAATTAGTTAATTAATTTTTTTTTTGCCACACCGCGGCAGCATGTGGGTTCTTAGTCCTGACCAGGGCTTGAACCTGCACCCCTGGGCAGTAGAAGCGTGGATTCTTAACCACTGGACCTCTGGGGAAGTCCCAACATATCAATCAATTTAAAACTAATAAAACTAATGACATTCTGTACAAAAAAGAACTTAATCTCTAAATTCTTCTCATAAATTATATATTCTAAGTTCTTTTCTATTTATACACAGACAATATTCAAACAAAGAAAACTTTATGTGGAAAAAATATAACAGCTTTTGGTCGGTGGTAAGGTCGGTATTGTTAAATTTTTAAAAATCTGAAGTGAATTAGTAAATGTTTTCTATGGGAAAATCTTATTTAACTACAGAGATGCATTTTCTGAATATTTATATATGAATTTGAAATATAGGAGCAGTTCCTTTCATAGAGAGGACAGCCATCATTTTATTACAAATACATTAAGTAAAATTTTAAAAATACCCAAATGCCTTTTGGGAATGGAAAGTTCAAGTATAAATGGTTTTTGATTTTCTGAATTATGCTCAAGAGAATAAGAAAGTATATAGATTATTACCACTTTAAACATCTACTTAAGAGCTATGTCAATTCACATGTATCCTGTCTCCAACTTACCACTGTATTCTCCAGTTTTATTACAATGTGAGTCACTTTTAATGGCTAAAGGAAAGACATGGATAGGAAAGGCAATGGGCAGACATAGTGGAATATTCAGTTACTTAAAAGATAGTGTGGTGTACAGAGTGAGCTGAATTAGTAAGATCAGATACTATGCCACCTGCATAACATACCAAGGCAGAGTAGGGACAAGAGTGAGAGCCAGATTTCTGAAGTAAATCTGGTAGGAAGTCTGAAATGGGCTTCCAAGGAGCAAGGCAGTAGGAACCTATGTAATAGAGCCGAGCACATTTGAATAGACAGCATTTTTACTGGTCATCAATCTCTGAGGAGCCACAGACCTGCCCTCATGCTTGTGATTCTTCTTCCTTCCAGAATGTATTCATGTTATCTGGACAGTTACCAATAAAATCTGTTCCAAGTTCTTTGAATCTTGGATCTCATTATCTCTTGGCGAACAGCATTGTTATATGTGGAAGATGGGTTCCTGGATTGGGCTTATATAATCATATAAGCAACACCACTGACACACTAGGATATCCATCAAATGCTAATTTCCCTTCTTTTTGAAGCCTTTGTCCACAACTTCCTGAGGTCCAGAATGTTTCTGTCGTCTTGCTTATGGAAAGCCTGTTGGTCTGTCTCGCTTCAAGGTCAATGTCCTGTCTTTACAATCCCGGTTTGATTCCCTTAGGAAGCTCTGCCATTGGCCTTATTTATGTTTCCATAGGAGTCTGTATTCCATTTATCACACAAAACCGGTCATCTTGTATTATGGATATAGGGAGCTATTAGGGGAAGGAGAAAATACTAACTGCATAACTATTTTTTAGGCTGTTGCTATGAGTCTACTTACTTGAGGATGGCATGAAGGAAACGGTTATGAAAATTTTAGTTGTTCAGGAGACTGGGATTAAAATTCTTTAACAAAAACAGATGGGTAAAAATTATCCCCCAAGCTCTAGAAGAATGCCCTCAGTGGGCAGGCAGCTCTCATTGAGAAAGTGAGGTATCACGTGGAAGGTCTGTCCTGGAGACAGTGGGCAATGCAGTGTGTCCTCTGACATAAGGGGATGCATATGAGGCAATGCATATGTCCTCAGCCACTGTCACTTAACCCTGTGTTATTTATTCACCACTCAGATATTTTCTTGTTATTTCTTTATTCATTTATTAATATTTTGTATCATTCTCAGTGTTACATAAGCTCCATATAGTTAGGAATTGTTTCTCATTCACCGTGATCTTTCCAGAACCCATAAAAATATCTGGCATGTAGTCAATATTGGTTGAACCAGAGAATAATTGAGTGAATGAATGAGCAACACTAAAATTTTGCAAGGAAATGGGAAAAAAATTGGGGGGCCTAGGGTTTCCAGGACTTTTCTGATTAGGATTTATGATGAAAATTTTTTTCATTACAAATACAGTTATTACCAATAGTCCTTGAATTTCTTTTCCAGGTTTTTCCCTTTCCTTTGAGGGGGAGGGGCAGGTTATTGTTTCTGGCATCAGCAACTGATTCCTTATTAAACCAAAAATGATGTAGATGAAGTATGTTACTCATTGTTTTACTCTAAGAAACGTTTGATATTTTGATGTTCACATACCTCTACAATGCCGTAGATTCTTGAGTTACAACCCAGCAGGTGAAATAAGCTAACATCATAACCTAGAAACTGATTCTGTTTATCTTCCTTTTTATGCCTCACACAGACAACACTCAATAAATGTTGAAAGAATAAATAAAGTGGACTAAATTTTTCAACTACACATACCCATCATCTGTAATACCAGTTCCCAAGGAAATGCATTGAAAGAGATTTTGTACTATAGAAGCACACCTTTTTGACCTTGACATGTGGCAGCACCTTCCTAGCTATAGCACTGGTTGTTCTCAGGTTAGTGAGAGGTGAGGAATGTTCACTCCATGTCAATGGGAGAAAGGTGGTGGAGGGTCTTGTTACTCAGGGTGTGGTCTGCATCACCTGTGAGTTTATTGGAAATGCAGAATGTAGGCTCAGTCCTAGGACTTCTCAGTTAGAATCTTCGTTTTTATCAAGATCCTCAGGTGACTTGTGTGCACATTACGATTTGAAAAGCAATAGTTTATGGGAGGTAGGTCAACGATTATGTTACCCTCAGACATCAGTAATGTCTTAAATATCTGCATCTGTATAAGACCTTCTAGATAGCTATATATTGGTAGACAATAAAATTCCTCTTCCATTACTCTGAAGAGTATAACCTCCTCTAAAATCCTATTTGTATATTCATCAGTTTCCAGAAAACATACTCAACGCAGTGTTTTGAATTAATCAATTCAGCGTTTATGATGAAATATGCAGTCTCAATAAAGCATGATAAACGGCTGCTGCCTTTCACTTCTGCCTCCATTAAGAGGGAGTTAGAAATACTCACCAGAAACTCATCACTTCTCTGCTTCTTGCCAAAAATGTCCTTGGCACAACTTCCCAGTTCAAAGAAGCACTGCATTTTACATCTAGAAACATCTGCTTCAATTTGTGCTTCAAACAAATGGGAACATAAACGTCTTTCATTGATCTTCCACTTCTTGACACTTCTATAGCTCTTAGAGTCTGGGTCACAAAATTGCTATCACATGGTAGAATGATGTGATCTGTAGGATGTTTTACAATTAAATTGTAACAGTGTCAAAAGAGTAAAATAGATAAAATGTGCCATGGAAATTCAAGGAAGAAATTTGTGTTTTTTTCATGATTTCATTTCTTTTTTTGTTGAAGTTTAGTTGATTTACGATATTATATTAGTTTCAGGTATACAACATAGTGATTCTATATTTTTATAGATTATACTCCATTTAACTTATTACAAAACAGTGGCTATATTTCCCTGTGCTGTACAGTATATCTTTTTTTAAAAACCTTTTAATTAATTAATTTATTTATTTATTAGGCTTAAAATGTATTTTAATAAGTTGATGTTTCATTACTTCATTTCTCAGAAAAACTCCAAAGGTATCACAGACAAATCAAACATGGTACACCAATAAAAAATGCACAGCATAACTACCTAAGATTGGCAAAGCTAGGAGCTACTGTCTGACCTTCAGCATACAGCAACCCTGTTCTCAAGATTGTACTAAGCCTATCAGGAAAAGCTGTGAACAGCAACATCATAGACACAAAAGGGTCATTTCTGGGTTGTCCTTACCCAAGAAAAAGATGGAGGCAACTTTAACACAAGATTTTTTAAAGATATACTAAATGAAAATCTCCAAGAGAAAATGTCTTCCTTAGGACACGAAGGGGTAATTATATTGGATATAACAAAAGTTCATTCTCTAAGTCTGTGAGTCTGTTTCTGTTTTGTAGATAAGTTCATTTGTATCATATTTTTTAGATTCTGCATATAAGTGATATCATACGATATTTGTCTTTCTCTGTCCAACTTACTTCACTTAGTAAGATAATCTCCAGGTCCATCCATGTTGCTGCAAATGGCATTATTTCATTCTCAAAGAAGAAATTTGGATTGCTTGGATAGTCAAATAAATTATGTAGAGAAGGTGGATGTCCGACCTGGCACTGAGGGATGAAGAGAGATTGGATAGTGGACAGAAAAGGGTAAGGCATTTCAGAGAGCAATGATGATGAAGATATGAATAGAGAAATGAACAAAGCAAGGTGGATTAATGAGGAAATGTGTTCACGAAGTGTGATGACAGGACTCACAATTAGAAATATTGACCCAGACAGATTGGTCCAAGCTGAATTTGACTATTCCCTGTAGTAAATAAAGATGCTTTAAATAAGTAACAAAGTGAAAAAAAAAAAACTAGTGTTTTAGGAAGAAAGGTTAATCAAGCAAAGGTATGCAGCTTGCAAATCTAGTGCTAATGTCAGTATTGTAATGCTGGGTCTTAATAAATGATTGCTGAATAGCAAACGAACAAATATACAGTTATTCATGTAATTTTCAGGAAAGGAAATTAGTTTCTGAAGTGAATTAACTCTTCTACAGTTTGTTTATGTGTATCACAGTTTTCAAAAGGGCAGTAAAGAATTGATAGAAGGTCATCAACAGAGGCAACAAATGCAAATGCAGGATATACACGTTTGTCTGAACATGGCTATAAGTGGGATTCTACAGAATTTTTCCCTTTATGTATATTTCTGGATTTCAAGTGCTTTCACAGATGCCTCTCATTCTTTTGGGAATGAGGATTTCCAGGTCATTGAAGAAATTCCTGTTGTCATTATTTGTTCTGAATATTCTACCCTGGTGGCTCCTTCTATTATGAAAATTGGCAAGAACCTATCTGCCCATAAGGTTCAACTATTTGTTTACAACCCAAGGCATCTTTGAGTGATAACCAAAAGGGTGAATCAAAAGCCACTTTCCCAGGATCAGTTTCTTGGAGTATCTTCTCTCTTGCATTCCCTACCCCTAAAAACCCAGGCTTCAAGACTACCTGAGGCATTTTCCAACAGTCAGTATGGTAATTTCTCTATAGATGTTGACAGAACTGCTACACAATCATCATGTCGAAATTCCCATATGAAACATTTTTCTGTAGAATGGTCATGGTGATGCAGACACTTCCTGGAGCAGCATAAATGTTCTTGGAGGGTACCTACTTGACAGACGGTATGTGTTTCCAGCCAAAAAGAATAGAAGGTGACTTGTGGGCTACTAGCCACAAAACAGTGATAGGTTGCTTTGATAGAATTCTAGAGTGAAAAAAGAGGCTTTTCTCCCTTGGGGCATCTCTTCTGTTTGTCAGAGGAAAAAGAGGGCTTAATCCATGAAATCCAAGTTTTGCTTCATTTCTACAACTTGACATTATGGTAAACTAACAAAAGAGGAGATGGTGCAGCAGAATGCAGAAAACTACTTTGATATCCTACTCCATCATGTCCAGATAGAACTATCCAGAAAGCAGGCTTCTAATCAAGAAGAGTTAGAGATTGAAACTTGTTGGGTAGGGCAGTGAAAAGTATAATGTCACAACCCAATTACATTTCTAAATTACCTGAATCATTAAATGTTAAACTATTAGAAAAGCAATAGTTGTAATCAATCATCAACTCAATCACTCTAAACTATTTTGAGCACCTACAATAAATTTGAAACAGTTCAGTTAACTTACTTTCATTTGTTTTATATACTCAGTGATATTATATGCTCTGTTAGTATAGAGATTATACCCGTTAATATGATTAGTTCACTGAAAGCACACAATACAAGATGAGCAAGGGCTGAATCTATCCCTCCAAGGGTAAGAGGAAGACTGGGATTCCTCTCGCTGCTAAATTGTGGTCCCTATCAGGTCACTCTGAAAGGAGCTGAATCTTAAAAATTAAACAAAAACAGACTGAAAAGGGATTTTAGAGGCTCCCTAGAATAACTTTCTGTTTAATTCATGGATCTCCTAATGTTCTAAATCTATGCATGCTGACTTGTAATGTAGTTCTCACAAGCCTGACCCCATGCTTAGTTAAAACATGAGGTAATTTATGTAGTGGAATCTGAGACGATCCTAAAAGTTGCCTCTTCAGGATACAGATGTATTGAGCTGATTGAGAGCTTTTAATTTCTGGACACAGAACCATTGGCTAAATGACAGAAGAAAGGAGAGAATGAACCTGTACCATCTACTGATCCCTAGAATCAGTAAATCTCCTCTTGTGTAAATTGAGGGATTTAGCTAAAAGACAATTAAATATTAACTTGCCTGCACATCAGAATCATATGGAGGGCTTTAAATATATACCAATGTTTAGTCACTATTCCCAGATATTTAAATTTAACTGGTCTGAGATGCTCCTGGAGCTCTTTAGGTGGTTCTAATATGCCATGAGAGTTGCGAACTACTAGATGAGGGATCCTCAAGGTGGTCTCCAGTTCTAACATTCCAAGAATCTGGAGGACAGTAGGTCTGGTAAATTCCCAAGATTGAGTCACTGTAGTTTTTTTTTTTTTTTTGGTGAGTCACTGTAGCTTTAATCATTGTTACTCTAGTGAGGAATCCCACATGCCATCCAATGCAATAATTCACTCTCTGAAGCTCTAGCTATGGGGAATTTATGACCTTTCCAGTGAGCTGAAATGGCTTCCCAGAAGACAATATCATGCCCTTTGTTGATTCAAATTTCACCATGAATTGAGTCCCTGAGTATTTCTTCCAATTTTAGCAAATATTACAATAATTGTAAAGATTATACAGAAAGGAATGGATTATTTGTCAAAAGTTAGATGAAATTAGCTCCCATTTGATAAGAATTGATTATTTCTCAAATGTTGGATGAAATTAGCTCCTGTCTACAATATTCTTCCCACGAGGAGATTGAGAAATATTTGTTGGTGGAAAATTCTGTAAAGATAACTCTTTTATAGCATCTATAAATCCTTGCAAAAACACTACAAGTGGTAAAATAATTTCAGTGGGTTACTGTTGCATGAAGATATTAGTCAGACTTATAAAACCACTGTTTGCCATGAGAGATGGTTATAAATGTGTTTTGCTGTAAATTCCCGAGGAAATATAAAAGTGTATTATTATTTTGGATTCTGTTTATTGGAAACATTTTGGGAACTGGAAATTTAATTAGCTGGCTGACTGGATTTAAAGGCGACTGGCAAGAGCCATCCTTCCCAAATTGCAATTTCAGAAAGCTCCAGTTTGATCTAAGGGTTTAGCCTGAAGATTTGTCCCTGATTGAATTTGTAGGACAAAGGTTCCTAGATTTTTTTTTCATTGTTGATCCCCTCATATTTTACTGTCGTTAATCATATTTTACTGTAGTTAAGTCTAGAGCTGAATTGAGAATTTACACTCATTTATTGGTTTTGAAGAACTGTGGGACGCTGCCATGTGAGGCCTAGCATAGAGGAACTTCAGTTTGGAATAGGTTAAATGTTTTGCACAGGTGGACATTTCCTGCAGTTTCATTACCCTGTTGTCCTATAAGAGACTGCACTCTTAGGAGAATCTGAAACAATTCTCTCCTAGGCTTGAAGAGTAACAAAAATGTTGACAGGACAAGCTAGAGCAAGTAGCACTAGAAGAGGAGGAGAAAGGACTTAGGTAATGGGAACAACATTGAGGAGTCAGTCTTGGCTCTGTACTCAGCACAATACCTGGCACCCAATTGTTACTATTTGTTATTGTCATTGCGCGCTTCTTCTGTGTTGAGTATTGAGCTATGTACTTTCCTTATGTTATCTCATTTATCCTTCATCACAAGTATGTGAGGGCTCTTAGCACCCCTTTAGGCCCAAGTACCATATATTCGTCCTGGGACACCCTTCTTTAGAGGGTCTGCTCTGGATTTCCTCTAGCAGTGTTTTTCTTCTAGAAAAGGAGACATGTCCACCAGGAGTGATACTCCTTTCTAGACCATGTTCTAGGTCTTTGGGACTGTGGTATTCCCTGTCCAAATGGTCTTGAGCACACTTCTGAAGAGAGTGCAGGCCTCCTTCTCAAAGGAAGATCACAATCTACAAAAACAAAACCTGAAAGGAGGCAGCCCAGGACTGGTGTGGGGCTCCATGTTGCGAGAAAACCAGGTATCTTCTATCTTCTTGCTTTGTCATCTTCAACTTATTGCTTCCACCTACCTCATAGTTCAAAAGGGCTACTGAAGCTCCAAACATCATATTCTCCTTTCAGCCAGAAAGGAGAAGGAAAAAATGAAAAAGCCCATCTTCTTCCTTCAAGGGCACTTAAAATGCTCTCCTTACATCCCATTAGCCACAACTGTGTGTGTGTGTGTGTGTGTGTGTGTGTGTACCTGAGAGAGAAAGATCGATTGAGGGATCGAGAGAGAGAGACGAGGTCTTGTTAAAGGCATGGTTATTTGGTATTATGTGGGACATTTATTGAAATTACTGACAAATTAGTTTAATTTTGACACTTTCAT
Organism: Balaenoptera acutorostrata; assembly: GCF_949987535.1. Classification (NCBI taxonomy): domain Eukaryota; kingdom Metazoa; phylum Chordata; class Mammalia; order Artiodactyla; family Balaenopteridae; genus Balaenoptera; species Balaenoptera acutorostrata. The sequence goes on from NC_080073.1 coordinate 79,170,509, forward strand.
TTTACACTGTTCTATTTGTCATGTTTTACTTCTTTTTCCCTCAGAGTGATTCCTTTTTATTTTATTTTTTTTCTTGCATGGCTTTTTTTCTAAAGTGCTTGCATTTTTCTCTCTACTCCATTTGAGGGGTTATATTCTTTTAGTAGTTACCCTCAACATTTAAATGGATATTTAATAAGGCCAACCTCTTTGCATACCACTGGAGTAATATAAGGATGTAGGATGGCTTTAACTCTTAAGTTTTCCCTTTTCTCTCTGAGGCAGAAACAAACAAACAAACTAATGAACAAGTTGACAGGCAGAAAACTAGAGCTAGAATCAGTGAAAGAAGGGAAAGGGCTTAAGTAATAGGAGAGAATGACATTCAGGAACCTGGATACTTGAAACATTACAGGCAATTGTTATCTGATATTTTAGGTCAGGCTTGTTATAAGCCAAATCTAATTATTACTATTTTTTACACCATTAATTTATCTTTAAATGTACAGGCATGATTATTCTCTTTGCTCACCAGTATCCTTTCCATTTCAGATCTTCTTTCTGGAATTATTTTTTTTCTTCTTCTATTGGGTCATTCAGAAGCTCTTTATGAGAGTTTTTGTTTATCTGAAAATGTCTTTACTTGCTTTCATTCTTGAAAATAGATCTGAGTAACCAGTAAAATTAGATACATTTTCTCTCTGAATTTTGAAGATATAATTAACTCTTTATTGCTACATTACTTCTCTTTAGAATTTGTCATTCTAATCATCATGCCTTTGTTAATTTTTTTTTTTTTTTTTGGCTGCTCTTAAGGTCTTTGTACATTGCAGTTTTGCCATGATTTGTTTAGATAGGAATTCTTCTAATGTACGTTGTTTGGAAATCTTTGTTTCCCAACCGTCATATTTATCATTTTGCTCAATACTAGAAAACTCCGATATTACCTCTCTAAATATTGCTTTTATATATTTTTAAAAAATTGGGCTTCCCTGGTGGCGCAGTGGTTGAGAACCTGCCTGCTAATGCAGGAGACGCAGGTTCGGGCCCTGGCCTGGGAAGATACCACGTGCCGCGGAGCGGCTGGGCCCGTGAGCCACAGTTGCTGAGCCTGCGCGTCTGGAGCCTGTGCTCCGCAGCGGGAGAGGCCGCGATGGTGAGAGGCCTGCGCAGCGCGATGAAGAGTGGCCCCCACTTGCCACAACTAGAGAAAGCCCTCGCACAGAAACGAAGACCCAGCACAGCCAAAAATAAATAAATAAATAAATTAATTAATTTAAAAAAAAAAAAAAAGTAACTGAAGTGAAAAACCAATTGAGGACACAAAACAAGGCAAAAATATTAAAAAAAAAAAAAAAAAAAAAAAATTATTTTGTCCTGGTATCTATGTAATACATATTTTGGATCTTCTCACTCTATCCTCTATGCCTCTTACATTTTCTTTCATATTTTTTATTTCTTTATCTCTGTAGCATTTTGTGTGATTTCTTCTGATCTTTCTCCCATTTATCAACTCCCTTCAGCTCTTTCAAACCACTGCTCAAGACCTCATTAAACTGTTAATTTTCATAATATTTATTTTTTCCAATAATTTCTCTCTAATCCTTTATTAAATATATCTAATGTCCTCCTCTATATTCTGGTAGTCTTTTTTCCTAGTATATTTTCAATTCTTTCTCATTTCCTTAAATTTATTAAGCTTATCTCTTTAGTGTTCATTTTTAAACATTTTCAGTACCTGATTTTTTATAATTCTGATATTATTGTTTCTTTTTATTCTCATTTGTGCTAACTTGTTTTCCTTTGTGTTTGGCATGATTTTTTATTGAGAGCTCATATTTGTTGACTTGTGTGTTGGGTATAGATTTTTCCAGGGAGAATTATGGATTGCATGTAAATAGACCTAGGTCCAATATAAATTGCAATTCTTGACATATATTTTAAACTGAATACATATGGTAGATTCAGACACAAAATATTTGAAAGCTAGCCTTTGACTACATAGTCTAAATGAAAGTTTTATTTACAAAAAGTCTCTACTTAGTGCCAAAGCCAAGTTAAACATGATACTTCATTAGCTTTACTGTTTGCCTCTATAGGGTGGCTTTTTCTGTTGCAGTCATTCGTTGGGCTACCCCACCCTGCCACCCCCAGCCCCAACCCACACACACACAGGCTTGCAAACCCTGTACTTGCCCAGCCTCAAGACCAAAGAAAGAGCCCAGAGTCAGTGACAGAGGCAGCAGTGGTTTAATGGATGGGGGATCTTTCATGTCTGAAGCAAGGTCCTGAAGTGACACCCTACCATGTGCAGCAGATGGCAGGCAGGACATGCCAGTAGTGCTAGCTTAAATTCATGATCCTTGTTCCTTGATTATGTCCAACTTGAGCTTTTTCCTTTACTTTCTGCAAGGTCATCTAGTTATTTGAGAGAGCATTTTGAGTTATTGCATCAGTCTTGGTTAAATTTTCCATAGCAGGAGAATTTTGCAATTTCTAGGCCATAATAATTTTGGAAGCACAAGACTCATATTAATCCATAGAAAATTGCTCTATTGTCAGTAGGACTACTAATAGTAGTAGTCTAATACTAATAGATAATAGATTAGTCTATTAGTCTAATAGATAATTCAACATATCATCAAGCTCAGATAAAATTTCATGATTTTCGGGATGCTTATGTTATATAAGAGAATCAGGCAATGATTTTAGGTGCGATTAGGTGACCCTAACAATATGATTGTGATAAAAACCCATCAGAAACCAGGCTACCTGGGCTCAAATCCTTGTTCTTTCACTTGGTAGCTGTGTGATCTTTGGTGAACTGGTTAATAACTTTGAGCCCCAATTTTCTCCTCTTTCAAAGAAGAATGGTATTAATAACTACCTCATAAGTTTTCTCTGAAGGTGAATATATCAGTACATGTAAAACAAAAAGTCCTTAGCACATGGTAAGGCTTAAAAAAATCTAGTTATTATTATCATGGTAGGTGTTGGGGGTACCAATTAATAAATTGCAAACTAATTACATGATCAAGAGGATAAGAAAACTAATGATAGTGATTTTTTTTTAATTTAGGCTTATATATTTTTATCCTTTACTTAAAATGAGCTTCGTTGCTCATTTCAACAAATGAACAACAACAACAGAAAAATTTAAGGGTTTTTAAAATAGGACTTGAGTTAAAGCATTCACTTTAAATATGCCTCCAAGCAAGTACCTAAGAAATTGATCTTAAAACGTATGTAGGTTTAATTTATGTTTTAGTTAAATGATATCCCAAACCTATGAACCTCACTTTTAATGGTGTTGCCTTACTTTAGGTATATTTAACATTCAAAAATGGTTTTGACACAAATTTGATCATCATTTTGGAAAAACCTAGTTTCTAACAAAAGGCTGCTGCTATCAGAATGTTTTTTGTTTATATTTATTCATGTCCTTTTTAAAATATTAACATTTTACAGGCAAAGAAAAGGTCTTAGCTCTAGTATTTTGAAAGTAGGTATTTTCAGCTATAAATATGTTGTTAAAATTGTATTTAATCTTTTTTTCAACCTGCAGAAAAGAAACAGCCTGAATTAATATAAATCCTTGTAAAAATACACGCCGGGGTTACTGAGGAAGAATTTAAATTCCTTCCCTTCCCCTCTGGAGGAATAGGTAATGTAGCATTTTTTTCCCCAGGGCACTTTAGTACATTTGTGCTTGAAACTTCATTAAACAGGTCACCAGGGAAGGGATTTTGTTTTGTGATAGGATCTCTGGAAATAAGACAACCCCTTCCTTAGTCTGGAATATACAATTTACTTTTTTATATGCCTATTCCTCAAGGCTGATATTGTGTTTTAGACCTATATGAATCTTGAATTCTTCACATCAGATATGATTTTTGTTAAAGAACAAAAAATTCAAGCAAGTAAATTTGAAGACATAATTGGCTTCATGAGGTGATTCATGTATCAGGGAGCATCCCTTCTAGCAACTAGAAGGGCCCTCCAAGGAGTTATACAAAATGAAATGTCTTTATAGACAGAGGAAACCTTGCTTTCAGGCAAGGGTTTTTTAAAAAGAGTGTGAGGGAGAGCATCTCAGGGTGTGTGATCAGATCATGCACAATTCTCTGATTGGTTGGTGGTGAGGAAACAGGATGATGTTTCGGGAATCTCAATCATCATCCTTCTGGTTCCAGCCCATCTAGGGTCTACTGGTGGTCAGCATGCAGTTAATGGCCTCCAGCTGGTGGGGGTTTTAGTATCTGCAAAACAACTCAAAGATATAATTCAGGATATTACCTATAGCCCTTGAAAGAAACTAAAGGTCCTTAACTTTGTTTTATGGCTAAACTCTTACTATTTTGTCTTGCTTGACTGTTTTCCTTTGTTTCTGCATTTTCTCACTTCTCTGTTTAAATTTGCTCTTTGGAACTAGGGGAAGGCCTAGGAGGCTAAAGCTTTTCTCCAAACTAGGAGGTGGGGGACATGGGTAGGGGAGCTGCCTGTCCCTAGGAAGGCCTTACGATGTCCTGCTCAGTTTCAATAACACTATTTTTCAAATAGGAAAAGATCTCTCTTCCCTTCCCTACCCCTGGATATTTCAGATGGGAATCATAGATTTTTCTCTCTATTATTATTTAAAAAGTGTCATTTTAAGTTATTAACAACCTAACCCCAAATAAATCAAACTTTATCTTTTCTTCAAGTTTTAAGCTTGTCCTTTTCACTGAATCTCCCTACCTATTTTGCATCAAGGAACAGGACCCCTAACACCCAGAAAGATCTTTTGTAGGAATTTTATTTCTCAGTAAATGCTTTTCAAAGCCATCACATTTCCTGCATTGATTACTTGGGATGCATTGACTACAGTTCTACAAAATGTTTTGGGCTCCCTGTTAACAAGTCCTGCATGAATGTGTTCTTAGGATGTGTGATTACCTAACACCTTTTGTTTTCACTTATCATTCCAACTCAGGCGAAGTCCCTTTTAATATCTTTTTACATTTATTAATGCAAAAATATTTATACTCAGCTAATATTCCAGACACTGTGCCAAGACCTGGTGACATTTATGTAATTCAGAGTTAAGGAAGGGTAAGATGCATTATATTAATTGAATAATAATTTATTTTAAAAAATAAACCAGTAGGAGGATAGGATGAATTAGAATCTAATAACATTCATTTGGGGGAAGATTTGGTTTTGTTTCACTTGGTGTCAGTTTTTTTTTTTTTTAATATGTAAGAAATTACTACCATCTAATCTTCACATCCATTCAAGTTTCACCAATTGTCTCAACCACTCCTTTTATAGCAAAAAGACACAGCTTGAGATCACAGATTGCATTTAGTGTTCTTTAGTCTGAAGCAGTGCTTCAGTCTTTCTGTGCCTTTATTGATCTGGACACTTCTGAACATTACAAGCCAATAATTTTGTAAAACGCCCCTCACTTTTGTTTGTCTGCTGTGTTCCCATGATTAGATTCAGATGATACATCTTTGGAAAGCTCATTACAAGAGTGGTGCTGTGGTCCCTTCCCTGCCTCTGCCTGGGCACTCACATGTCGATTTGTCTTGTTATTGATGATGTTCATTTTGATTACTTCATTAAGGAGGTGTTGGCCAGGCTTCTCCAATGTAAAGTTACACATTTTTTTTTTCTTTTTTGTAATCAATAGGTATTTTGTGGAAAGGTACTTGGGAAGGATGTAAATCTTCCATTCTGCATCCAGTTTGTACTTTGTGTTTATTTGCGTCTTCATGGATGCTTACATTCCTCTGACTCATCTAATGTTTCTCAGATGATTGTTCAGGAAGAAACTGGACAAGGAAGAGAAAAAACAAAAATCCTTTAATTAAACAGAGATCATTGAGCTCAGGGTATTCATCTTACAGGGGAAGGAACCTGAGACCCAGGAGAGTTAAGCGAGACACCTAGGGCCAGAACACATGAATTTCACAGCCAGGGACCTGACACAGCAACACACTTGAAATGTTTTATTATTGATCATCACTTTCTTGAGTGAGTTTCTCAGTGTAATTTAATGGCCATTGTAAAAAATATTTTGAAAGATGCAAGAATGTGAATCAGTAATAAATTTGGTCTATAGTATTTTATTTAAAAATATTTTCTGTGGTTATATTTCATCAAGCCACTCTCTCTTTTTTATTTTTTCTTGGAGGTCCACCAGACTGGGAGCATTAGTATACTCAGTGAGTGCACTAATATACTCAGACACAAAGTGAGTGAGTGTCTCACGGCCTTCTCTTTCCCAACTGAACTTAAGAAGTTTCGTTTTTAAGGAAGTCCCTTTTTATGATTTTTGAGCCATGAGACTAAGATCATCCATATTCAGCTCTAGAGTAAATTATCATCCTCTTCCTCTACATCCTATCTCTTGAAGCTTTCTCAGGTTGGGTAGACTTAAAAACAAAGATATCTTGTGAGAAAAATATTATATGTAGAACCAAACTTTTAGTGTGGAAAGAAATCCATAGAAGTTAGCTAAAATATAGTGATTCCTGTATCTGCACTCAGAGATTTACTCAGCAAGTGTGCATTGGGGGTCTAGAAATCTGCATTTCAAAAAGGAATTCAGAAGTTTCTGATGCAGGTGTACGTGGGGACATACCGTGGAAACAGTGTGATTAATGTAGATTAACCATTTTAAAAATTAAAGCTGATTTTAGTGTTCTCATACAACCTAAGGAAAGGCTAGAAGAAACTGTGATTATTTCGCTGAGGAATTACAACCAGCCATCATTCAATGGTTCCTCCCAGACTCCTCAAAGCTACTGTCAACATTTCCTATGGAATCTATGCCAGGACCCTGACCTTCAGTTTAGTACACTCCCAGCCAGTTTGGCTACTGGTCGCCTGCCAGCGTGGCTTTGTCCACAGCTCACTCACCACCTAATATGCCACTTGTCTTTAGTGACATCCATGATCACTGAGTATCTACAGGGTCTGAAAAGCAGCAGCTCCTGGAAGTCAGTGAGGAGCACCAAGGAAGGAAGCAACTGTCTAGAACTATGAATCATGAAGCCCCTCAATGGGGAGTCATCTTACTTCTGAATTTTAGCCAAGAGTTATTTCACTTCCCAATTTCCAAGCAGATTATCAGGTACTGATATCCATTCAAATATTAGTTTTTGACATTTGGTTGAGACAGCTTTTGAAAACAGTACTCATGTTTATTAAAAAGGAGGGAATTCCTGAATAATCTTGATGATTAAAAGTTAATAAAATCAATATAAGTAAAACATCTTTTGCTCTCCGATATTTCACTTTTCCACTGAGAATGATTTCATGTATTCCCTGGATATGTTTATAAAATTCAGGCTGATCCGTTAGATTTTTCTCTCCCAATAAAGCAGTCAGAAATCACACTGACTTCAGTGATGCTCTTGGGGCCTTTGTTAACAAACAAAAGAGAAACTGCTGAGCTCTGAACTATAATCACTTGAGTACATAAAAATCGGAGATATTAAACCTTGAGTTATTTTTGTATGGAAAATGATGATAAATGCATAGAAATGATAGTATATCAGCACCTTTATTGGTATTCTCTTAATTATACTTATCACCTAAAAGTCTTACTGCTGCGACATGTAATGAATCAATCTCATTCAATCAATTTGCACATTTTAATAAATGGCATTTAATAAAATATAATGCGAAGAGCTTATGCGTGGAAGATAATAATGTTCCATGATCATAGAGGAGTAAGAGATTGAGAGATGTATGATACTTACAGCGAATCATTTCTTCAATTCTCTGAATTTCTTATGTGGGAAAATGTTACCAAGTTTTCTTAGGATTTGGAGTAATTATATTTAGCTTCATGTTAGTTATGTTAGTTTAGTTGTTGTCTGAGATGACCAAGATATTTTAAAATCTGAGAACAGACAGTAAATGAAATGATAAATACTATTCACCTCCCTAAATTCCATTACGTGGTGGATATAATCAGAATGATACCAGAAAAACAATGGAGAATCTCTTAATTCTTAACGTCTCTCTCCCTAACTACAGGAAAACCCACTGGCTTTTTTATGTATTATCACCTGTGGCAGGCAGAATGGTTTCCCAGAGGTGTTCACACCCTAATTTCTGTAATCTGTGAATTTGTGTAACATGTAAAAAGTGACCTTGCAGATTAATTAAGATTATGGATCTAGATGATCTGGATGGGCCTAATCTAATCATGTGAATCCTTAAAAGCAGAAAACTTTCTCTGTGATCAGAGTGATGCCACAGAAAAGGCAAAGAGATGTGGTGGAAGGGAAATCAGAGATTCCAACGTGAGAAGGTTTGAAGTGCCACTGTTGGCTCTAAGATGTAGGTGTCCACATGCAAGGACTGGGACAGGTCTCTAGGAAATAATGGTGGCTTCTGGTTGACAGCCAGCAAGACAATGAGTGCCTCAGTCCTGTAGTCACAGGAAATATGGCCTGACAACTCCTGAATGAATTTGGATTCTTCCTCTGAGCCTCCAGTAAGGAGGCTTCCAACACTTCGATTTTAGCTTAGTGAGACACATTTCTAACCTGAAGGACTGTGAGATAACAAATGGGGTTGTTTTAAGCTGATAAGTTTATGGAATTTTATTAATACAGCAATCAAATACTAATATACCACCTCTGGAAATATTTATGACCCGTTCTTCTAGTTTACTCACTTGAGCCTAATTATTCTGTCTTACTGCATTTTACTGAAGGCACTCAGCTTCAGATTTGTTTCTCATCCTTGGCCTCACCCCTTTTGGACTGAGGTCTCTTTTCTTACATAGTAGTTTCACTTTCTCATGTCTACCTTTGGCTCTGGATAACTCTTACAGTTCCTTCTTTGCTCCATTTGTGTAATTATATCAATCTCACAATACTTTCAAACTCAGATCATGCTCTAGGACCCAAACTAATTTTTCCTTCCCTTTCACAGGAATTTTCCTCTCTATTCTCAGAAACCTGTACTTCCCTACTGCAAATCAACATCACCACCCCTCTGTGAAGCTGATGCCCAGAACTTCACTTCTCAAGTTCATTTATTTAGAGTCTGCTTTCAGTAGGTTTAGACCATTGCGTACTTATTCTCATAACCAGCTACCCCCATTTAGGGCATTTACAGAAAAGCATTCAAGGTGGCCTTATAAAAACAAGGAATGCAAAAATGAGAGAGCTGGAAGACATATAAGTAAGTCCCCTTTTTTTTTATTTTTTATCTTTACATGTATTTTTGTAATTGGAAACTTTTGGAGATAATGTTCCAGATTTAAATGTAGTAGCAAATAGAACAATATTTTGAGGAGGCTGAAGTGGCTATAGGGCAGGTATCTGGAGCAAGCGGATTTTTAGGCTTACAAGCATCATATATATTTCCTGGCAAATGACCTGGCTCCTGTTTTATCTGGACATTTGGAACACCAGTCGATTTGGAGTCCAAAGGATATGGGAAATTGCAAAGTTGAGGCTCTTGAATAAAATGGTGATAATTTCATGTTGCAAGTGGCCTTGAAAAATCACATAAATAATTTTTTGGTTTCCAGGAACAACAATTTTATCTTGTAAATTTGAATGTCTTTGGATTAGGTTTGGTTGCATGTATACCAGAAAAGTCCAAATAGCAGTGGTTTATGCTACACGTAGTTCCTTCCTTATATAAAAGAAATTCAGGAATAGACAGATTAGGACTGGTATGGTGGCTTCATGATCACCAGAAACTCAAGTTACTTCTCACTTATGCTCCTTTATCCTAGTCTGTAGCTTTCATGTTAAATATCACCTCACAGTTTAAGGAACTGCTGGAGTTCTAGGGTCATATGTGCATTTGAGTCAACAGGAAGTGTTTAGAAGTGAGGGTGGGGAGCATAAAATGCTCTTCCCAAGTCAGTTTCTTCTAAAAATGTCTTTATTGATGTTATATAAAAAACTCCACTTCAATAGTATTAGTCAGATATTATCTGACTATACTTGACTTAAAGGGAGGATGGGAAATTAATTCTAGGTAGATAAAACAGAACCTGGAATAAAATCAAGGTTCTGTTTTAAGGAAGAAGAGGAGAATAGATATTGAATAACAAATAACATTTTCTGATATTTCTGCTATCTCAAAATTCAAGATTTCCACAAAGGGAGCCTTTCACCATCTCTTTAGGATACAATTTAGAGCATAATTATTCCTCACATCCAAGAACTTCTGAAAGATACAAACTGAGTTCATCTAGAGTCTAAGGAAAAAGAAGAGAAAAATGTGACCCACAGTGGACTTTTTAGCTTCTCACTTTTCTTCTGGAAACACATCTCTGAATTTCCTGGGGAAGCTATCTTTCCTCCACTTTCAGGACGCTTGGGTTTGGTTGATAGTAATTCCCTCTTACCTCCAGGAGAAGCCTGGGTTGGCCTAAGCTAACCATCACATTGCATAAGCTAGCTGTACAGATTCTTTCAGGGATGGGCACACAACCCAATCCTGCCCAGTGAGACTTAGGCCAAAGATATCATTTGATTCTTTCTTGGTTTTTCTTCTTACCAGACCATAGATACTGTTGGCAGCGACCCTGAGACCTCAAGGGGGATCCTTTTTGAGAATGGAGTCAAACCATAGACTGATATTTTAGCAGGTGGAGAAAATGAAACCAGATCTTTTGGGGGCTCTGTATGAATCTCAAAGAAATCATTTTTACTTAAGCAAATTTGGGTCCGTTTTTTTGTCCATTTACAACTGAAAGAGTTTTTGTTATCACATTAAAAAATCTGCAATTGATAACTACTATATACTAGCCACCATGCATTTCACGTTGGCTTATCTTCTTTCAGTAATACCTAACAACCCAGGAAGGAACATATGAACAATGTAATTTTAAGAAGTGGGGAACCTGAAGTGTAAGGGGAATTAATACCTTGTCCTCATAGCTTTCAAAAAGTCAAGTCCTGCTTTATGAGCAGTAGTTAAGGGTTGCTGTGTGAAAAAGAAAGAACTCAGGCCCAGCCACAGCTCTGACTCTATTTGTGTCTTTGTGTGTCCCTGGGAATTGGTGGCCGGGGTGCGGGGGGGTGAGGAGGTATGTGTCTTTAGGCCTCATTAACGATGGTCAGGAAGAATATCCCCCAATCACTGAAATACTAGATTGTTATTTTCCAGACATTTTTTCAAAAAGAAGCATTCTCTTTTTTTGCTGGATTGCAACATTATAGGGTTCCTCATTTCCTGTTTACCATTTTTCAGATCACCTCTGATTTGTACTATTCAAAGATTTATAAAGCTATTCTGGTATGTATATGGCTAAAACATAGATAACCAGGTTGAACTGAGCTTAACAGGTAGCCCTTCTTCTACCTAGCCTTACCCTCTTATCAACTCCACTCCACAGTAAATTTACACTCATCCATATCCTTTTCAAATCAGCAACAGCTTTGCCATAGATTGTAAAAGGCACATAAGATTAAACATCTGCACAACTGTTTAGTTTATGTTCATGTCACAATGTAGTTTTGGGAAGCATTAGTAGGCTTGGATTATTATTTTTTAAATCTTTGACTACCTTGTATGTGACCTGCCCCCTATCCACCCAGCTATGGTTTTTCATTTCTGTGGCTCTCAGGGTAGCATGTTTATTGCATACATTCAGAGAAAAAGAAGTGACGTTTGGATTTTTTTCTTAAACAGACATTTGAAACCCATGGCAGCATTTTTAACAGCAGACACGATAGTTTTGAGAGGAAGACATTTGAGTTTTAAAAACTGGTCTTTACTGTGTATCAAAGTTCAAGGTCTTGCTCTCTACAAAGAAAGGATATACAAAAAATCACAGAGTGAGCACACAGGGCAGAGGTGTAAAAGAAACTGCTGTGAGCTGAAGTTCCCAGCAGAAAATAATGGCATCCCCACCTCCCAAGTAGGTTGGGAATCTTGAGAGCAGAGGACACCTGTGCCTTGTATCCAGGAGGGCCTGAGAAATTAGCAAGATCCTAGAGTGTTCTCCATACCACAGCAGAAAATAGCTAAGGATGGTGAGGTGTTTTTAATTAGAGAGGGTCCTGTGAGAGCCCCTAAGCCTGTTGTCCGTCTGAGATGGAAAGTACCTGCTTTATCCTTTCTTCTAGAGAAACTAACAAAGAGAGAGTGGAGAGGGAGAGCCGTATCCTTCTAAGTTAATATCCAATGGGAAGAGAAAAATCCAATGGGAGCGAGAGAAATTTTGACTAAAATTCAGTCAAATGAAAGTCCTGAATTTAACTCTCTTGCTTTGGGCTGGTTTTCTGTGGGAATCCAATTACTTTGGGTTGAGGATGCATCTTCTTGAGAGAATTTGCATTTGCTTATGCCTGAGGCTCTGTGGTAACATCCATCTGGGATAACTCCTAAGTACAAACCCACATGAGGTCAGGCCTGTGGTCATAATTTCTCAGGGGATCTCCCCCTGCTTTTGTTCCTTCAACAGTTCAAGCTGAAATAGATAATGTTCCTCCTCATCTTCTTCTGGCAACAAGTGAATTTTTGTAGTCTATTTTCTCTTTTTCTTTTTCTTTATATTGTATTTATTATTTTTCATATTTTTATTGAAATATAACTGACACATAACATTGTATTAGTTTCAGGTGTACAACATGATGATTCAGCATTTGAAACATTGTGAAGTGATCCCCACAATAAGTCTCATTAACACACCTATTACCACTCTAGTCTACTCTTGAGGTTATAGAATTTCATGAGTCCCAACTTTATTTCAAGGTTGTAGTTCCACAACTCCACCTTACACAAGCCCAAGATCTTCTATGAGGCATTTAAAACTCAAGGCTGTGTTTTCACCAGCATTGGAAATGTCTTAGCTATTGCCCTGGTTTTAATACTCATTTGCAATCCTGCTTTCCTGCTTCCTCTTTACTCTGGTTCTTGGGGATTTCTCTTACTTTCCATTCAGTGCAGTTAAAAAGGTGCTCGTTACAAACAAACTCACGGAAAAAGAGATCAGATTTGTGGTGACCGAGGCAGGGGTGGGGAAAGGGGGAATTGGATGAAGGCAGTTATAAGAGAAATAAGTACTAGGAATGTATTCTACAACATAATAAATATAATTACCACTGCTGTACATTTTATGTGAAAGTTTTTGAGAGTAAATCTTGAGTTCTCATCACAACAAAAATAATTTTTTTCCTATTTCTTTAATTTTGTACCTACATGAGATGGTGGATGTTCACTAAACTTATTGTGATGATCACATCATGACGGTAAATCAAATCATTATGCTGTACACCTTAAACTTATACAGTGCTGTTTGTTAATTATATCTCAAAACTGGAAGAAAAAAAATAAACCTGTGCTCCTTAAAAAAAAAAATGTTTGTTTTAGTCTGTCTCAGAACTGTTTAGCAGAAGTTTCCTCAAATATTTGGTTTGTCATATTACCTTATGTCTTTCAAAACTAGCTCACTTATATTGTCTCATTTGGGATCAGAGCTTCTATATATTCATTACAGATGAAGCAACAGGTGACGTGGAGATTGCTCATTCTCTGAGACCTGTCCCCACCCCCCCACCCCACGAAGGAGGTGGGGCTGGAGACCTCTTCATTCCCTTTGATGATCACAACATCACTCCGCTTCCTGCCTGTTAAAACCCCTGCTATCTGTTGTCCCTGTCATGGTACTCTGTTGACCTCTTGCTCACTCACACTCATTCTCTGAAGACTGTGGTACCTACTTACAGCCCTCTCCTCTACCACACACAATACCATCACCCTCGTTCACTTTAACTAATGTCCCATCCGACTCGCAGGCTTTATATTGCTTTGACCTGTTATCTGCAGAGACTTCTGTCTTCATTTTTTTCTGGTTACATGGCTATACTGAAGATATTTAATCTGAAACATTAAATTCAGGCACCTGACCTTTTGACCACAATCTTCTGATTTTTACGCCCACTGAACCTTCTCCTTGATAACTCTAGATGTCCAGTCCCAGACATGTTCTACTCTTTCCTGACCTCACTTCTTTCTCTCTGGAGCTGAGATTCTGTAATTTATCATTTAATCTCATCATTTAATCTAACTTCAACATGAATGCTCCATTTTTTTTTTCTTTTCTAGTCAAATAGAAAAGTCCCAACCGTGAACATATTCAATTATATGCCTTCTATGAAATGTCAAAGGTTAGAACTTACTAAAGAAAAGCATACAGCTTTATCAATCGATTCTAATATAATCTAGAGACTCAGGTGTCCTCTGATTGTTCAGCCTTGTCTAGTACACCTTCTCTTTTTTTCTGGCCACCTATCTCTGCAAGGTGGCTGTTTTAAACCTTCCATGTTTTCTTCAAATCTTCAACCAAATAAATACCATTTTCTCATCCTTGTTACCAAACTAAACTTAGGTCTGCTCACCTGATGTGCAGCAAAGCCAATCTACTGACACCAAACTGTGGTGAAGGAAAATATAGCATTTATTTCAAAGCCACAAACGTGGTCACCAAGCATGGAGAACTGGCAGCTCATGCTTAAAAGACCTGAACTCCCTAACAGCTTTCAGAGAAGGGTTTTTAAAAGCAAGGTAAGAGAGAGGGTGTGATCAGTTCATGCTCGATTATCTGATTGGTGGTTGGTTCTGAGGTAACAGGGTGATGTTTTGGGAATCTCAGTCATCAGCCTTCTGGTTCCAACTGGTCTGAGGTTATGTGCTGGTGGGGCTTTTAGTACCTGCAAAATAACTCAAGGATATGGCTCAGGATATTATCTATAGCCCTTGAGGAGTAACTAAAGGTCCTTGACTTTGTTTTATGCCTAAACTATTGTTATTTTGTCTCGTTTGACTGCTTTCCTTTGCTTCTGCATTTTCTCACTTCTCCAATTAAGTTTGCTCTTTGGAATTCTGGGAAGGCCTAGGAGGCTAAAGCTTTTCTACAAACAAGAGGTGGGGGACATGGAGGTGGAGGCTATCCCTGGGAAGGCCCTGCAGGATTCTGCTCAGTTTCATCATCAGCAGACATGCTCATATCATCCATCACAAGGAAAATAGACATCAATAAGTAAGTCATACACTTCCTGTCCTTAAACTTTAAAAATAATGGGCATGGACACCCATTTGTTTTACCTCTTTATCAAGTTACATTGGAAGGAAAGCTTCTACTTTGCTCCAGGGCCAGTTCCCCCACCTCCCCCCCGAAACATGTAGCCCATCTTTTTCTAATCCTCTTTAGGATACTCCTCGAGATCTCACTTTGTGGATTCTTATCTCACTGCTATACCTTCCATCTCTTCCTCATTGTTGGGTCCTTTTTCAGTAAAATCAACAACAACAAAAAGTTAACATTTTCCCTAATACCATCTAAAGAGATTTTCAGGTGTTGCTTCATTTTTTGTTTTTCCCATTGTAGTCAAACCTCTCAAAAGAGAGTCGTGTATACACTTTTGGTTCTACTGTTGCACCACCATTCAATTCTTATCCCATTGTCATCTGACTTCCAACAATTATTCCACTGAAACTCTCTTGCCAAAGTTGTTAAGAAGCTTCATTTGGCTAAAATCTAGAACTCACAACTCTACAAATTAGCTCTTTGTTTGTATCCCAAATAGTAAGTTCCAGAGGGCAGGAACCATATGCTCTGTGCTTGCTGTAACCCAGCAGATAGCATAGTTCCTAGCCCAAAGTAGGTGCTCAATAGATATTTTATAAATGAATATACAAAATCATTAATATGTAAAAATGAAAGAACTAAAACATCCTGAATCCTAAATCGTACTGAGATATTTTCCCCCAATCTTTTACAATGCCAAATGAAATGTTTACCTTGAAAAAAAAGACATCATAAACACCCTCTCCCTCATTTTCGAAACAAATCATTACTTCCTACTTCTAGTGACTGTAACAATATTCAGCCACAACCAGAAGAGCTGAGTTTATGAATTCTTAACCACACTTTTTGTCTCCTGAGCAGGATATTTCAGAATGTAGTCTTCCTTTGGCCTTGTGGTTTTCTTCTGCTAATTAGAAAGCCTTGCCCCCCAGGAGATAATTAGGGCTGGAAGTATAAGCATCCTTGCACAGAGCCACAGTTTGTGAGCCACTCTGCCTGTGTCCTTCCCTCACCTTCCCTGCCAGACTCTGCCAGCATCCAGGCCCTCTGCAGTGGTGCTGCAAGATTAGGCTAATAAACCCGAATTACTCTGAAAGTTTTACATTAAAATATTAGCATTTTTCTTAGCCTGGAGAGCCAGGCTTTCTGTGTGATATAAAAGAACCCCAAGATATAGAACAGAAAGGCCTTTTGTAATAGCCCATTCAATCTTTTCTCAGGGGTAACTGGCTATTTACTTTCTCCCCCTAAGGTTAATGTGTTAAATTTTCTACATAAAGGTAAAAGTGGTAAAAGATGTGAAGTAAATTCAAAACAAAATAAAACATAAAGACAAAACCTAAAAAAAGGAAACAGCATAGTGAAAATCAGAAGAAAATAGAAATCTAACTTTTGGTATCTCCAAAATAATTTGAGAAACAAATGTTTCCAGTTAATTAATGGGGGAGCCAGAATCTTAAATAAAATGCTTCTTTTAAAATTTTAATGCCAATACTTACTTAATTTGTTCTTTAGATTAAATGTCTTAGGTTAAAATTCTACTTTGTATTAAAAACATACATGTAATTTAAGTTGGTATCAATTAAGTACGAATAAATCACAGATTGAATTGAATTGCATGTCTCAGTAGGCATGTAATTTTTGAGTATCATATGTTCTAGTTGGTATTAAACTTTGAGATCACTATACAATACACACACCCTCATTTTACACACAGAGTTCTTAGTTCTGGAAAGATGCATTGGTTCATTTGCTTATTTATTTATTCTACTGATATATGCCTCTTCTGTATGTTCTGCCGTTAAGGAGAAGCTCACAGTCTGGTATGGGGATCACAGGGATAACCAAACACAGTGCAACCAGCACATGAAAATAGAAGTGTGTCTAAAACAATCTGGGGATATATCAGAATTAGTTGCAAATTGACTGGCAGATTCAGAAGTATCACATGTAGGGGGATGATGACCCCAATATCAATTTTCCACTCTCCCTCCTGGTTATACCTCCGTGGTATAAATAATAAAATATATAGACCATCCTATATTCTCTTTGCAGTTAACCCCAG
The DNA here is from genome assembly GCF_949987535.1 of Balaenoptera acutorostrata. NCBI lineage: Eukaryota > Metazoa > Chordata > Mammalia > Artiodactyla > Balaenopteridae > Balaenoptera > Balaenoptera acutorostrata. The sequence continues at coordinate 79,187,614 of NC_080073.1, forward strand.
TCTTGTACTGCAGCTGGGCTTCTGTATGTATATGGGATCCTTTTATATTAGGAAGCATTTAACCAGAAACCCTTCTTGACTCTGACACCATCTCGGGTCTTACTGAACCATGTCTGGTGGTATTAACATTTCTGTTGCACTGAAGCAGAGACCACAAACTGGCAGCCTGTATGTGTGCTGCACATGACTTACAGACATATTTAGTTTGCCCTTATGATACTTAAAATAAAATACCTGAATTTAATGTTTTCAGATATAGCTTGCCTTTCTAGTCCACCATTCTCTACTGCATGCCACTGCTCACTATCAGTCTGCTTCATTTAGGATATTTGCCTGCCTATTTTGATTAATTTATGATCTTCGAAATAAAGGGTGAAAGAGCTAGTGTCATCTATTATCCCAGGAGCACAGGTCAACAAGAGAAAAAAAAAAAAGATGTTACGTAGTACTAGTTTGTTCTCCTGTGGTTCTATTTAAGCTGTTACTTTCTCTCAGGTAGTTGACTTGCAATCCATGGAAAGTTACTCATTTAACAGTTATATTAATAGGATGTAAGTGGGTACAAAGTATTTCTAGCCAAAATACTTTCATTTATGGTTCTTTGTAATTATATCGTTGGAACAATGGTGGCCATTTTTATCTTGGTGAAAAATACCAGGCAAACTCGACCATTTAAAATACAGTCAGGGAGATGCAAGAGGGAAGAGATATGGGAACATATGTATATGTATAACTGATTTACTTTGTTATAAAGCAGAAACTAACACACCATTGTAAAGCAATTATACTCCAATAAAGATGTTTAAAAAAAATAAATAAAAATAAAATAAAATACAGTCAAATTCAGAATTAAGAAAGAGTCTCCTTAAATATTAATGAAAATACTTACTACAAAGCTCACGCACTTTAATTCCCAAGAGTTGCTTGGAGCCAGATGCTGCATTCGTCATGTATTACTATATAGCAATATTACCGCAGACCTAGAGGCTTACAACAACACGCACTTATTATATCACAGTTACTGTGGGTCAGGATTCCAGGCATGGCTCAGCTGGGTCCTCTGCTTCAGTGCCTCTCACAGGGCCATGACTGGGTCTTATCTGAGGCTAGACTGGGGAAGAATCTGCTTATAAGCTTATAAGGCTATTGGCAGGATTCAATTTTTGGGGTTTTTGAGGGCTTTAGTATCTTGCTAGTTGTTGGCTGGAGGCTGCCTCAGTTCCTTGCTATTGTACCTCTCCATATGGCAGTGTGCTTCATCAAAGCCAGCAAGGAAGGAATTCATTAAAGAGATCTTGCTAGCACAATGGAAAGTACAATTTTATGTAACAAAATCACAAGGGACACCCCATCACTTTTTGCCATATTCTATTGATTAGAAACATGTCAGCCTCATCCACACTCAAGGGAAGGAGATTATCCAAAGCTGTGAATACCAGGAGGAGGGAACATTTGGAGCCATCTTAGAGATTACCTACTAGTGGTGATAATGATGATGACAACAGCTAATTTTTCTTAATCACTGAATGTGTGCCAGATTCTCTTTTGGGCATTTTATATGTACTACTTCACTTGTTCCTCCACCCCCCTTCAAAAAAAAAAAAATACCAGGGTACTATAATTATTCTCCATAATAGTGAGGAAGCAGAGAAGTCCAAGGTTAATATTTTACCCAAAGTCACTGTCAAAAACTGGTAGAACTGGAATTCAAAACCAAGGAACCTGAATCTACACTCTATGTGTTTTTGTTAATAAAATTTCTAATCTAAGTATAACACATAGAGAAAATATACAAATCATAAGCATTTAGCTTAATGAATTATCATGAAAACAACAACCGTATAACCACCACCTAGGTCAAAAACCAGATAATTGCCAACACTGCAGGGCCTCTCTCATATACCCTCTTAATCACTACCCCTACACTTCACCCCAAAGGTAAACTTTATCTTCACTTCTGACACTAGTTTTGCCTGTTTTTGAACTTTACCTATATGAATTCATATAGCAAAATACCTAGTGAATTTTAAGTAGTGGTGGCTCATAATTTAGTAAATTAGCTTTACTATGTTCAAAGTCATCATAAATATATAAGACATATTGCTTACTATTTAGAGGGAGGTTCAAGAGCCACCAGGTCTTTTGAATTCTCTGTATGAGTTTAACACATTTGGCTAGGATGAACCTTATTCTCTTTTGAGGCAAAAAAAAGAGCATAGCTGAAATATTAACAGTTTATAGCTAAATATGGTACCCATTGAAATTCCTTCTTGTCTTCATATCCATGGCATATCCCAGGAAAAGAGCTAATTTCAGGAAAGTAATAAACAATAACTTTTATAACACTTTATAAAGTGCTTTTCTGTACATGTTCTTATATATACCTCAGTGAAATTGTGAAAAATAACTATTATTGTTCTAGTCTAGAAGTTGAGGAAATTGAGGTTCAGAGATATTTAACATGTCCAAAATTTTACAATTTGTATGTTGTCAGATAAAGATTCAAGCATGTTTGGGTAGTTGGAGAACAGAAAGTAAAGAGCATGATATAAAATTTATTAGACTTGGTCAATAAAAATATGAAGTGTTAACTCAGTGTATCCAGGGCAACATATAAAGATCAGAAAAATTGTTGTTGAGCTAACAATGAGAGAACTACAAAATGACGGAAGTAAGTTAGAAAGAGAAAAACAAATATCATATATTAACGCATATATGTGGAACCTAGAAAAATGGTACAGATGAACCAGTTTGCAGGGCAGAAATTGAGACCCAGAAGTAGAGAAAAAAACGAATGGACACCAAGGGGGGAGAGTGGCGGGGGGCAGGTGGTAGTGGTGGGATGAACTGGGAGATTGGGATTGACATGTATACACTGATGTGTATAAAATGGATGACTAATAAGAAAAAATAAACAAATTAAAAAAAATAGAGAGAGAGAATCCAAGAGGATATTTGGAGCCTGAGCAAAAGAGCAGAGTCTGTCTGGTTGCCAAGGCCTTTCCTCAGCTTCAGCTCCTGTGTAAGCAGAATCAGTAAAACTCAGAAACCTAAATAGCTAGAAAATATTTTAGAGCAAGTAGATAATAGTTCCTACCCCTTCTTCTTCTTCTTCTTCTTCTTCTTTTTTTTTTTTTTTTTTTGCTTGTTTCACTCCTCCATTTGACAATTATTTTATTAAAAGCCTGTGTTGTATCAAGCACTCTTCTGGATGATGGGGATAAAGCAATGAACAAAACTGACAAAAGACCTGCCTTTATGCTGCACACATCCAATGAGAGAAGGCAGACAATAAATACAATAATTAATCAGTCTGTAAGAAGTTAGTATGTACTATGAGGGCAAAAGTAGAACAGGGGAATGTGTGACTCAGTGGTGCAGCTGGTGATGTAGTTAAACTAGCCTGCACAGTGAAGATTAACTCTTGAAGGAGGGGAGTCATTTGTCTATCTGGGGGAGAATGTTTCAGGCTAAGTCGCCATGCCCCTGATGTGGAAGCATGCCTGTGTGTTCAAAGAAAGGCAAGGAAAGCAAAGTGGTTGGAGCAGAGAGAAGGAGGCTATAACGAATAGCATAGAAGCTCAAAGATGCCATCGGGAAGCCAATTCTGTTGGGATACACCCATTTGGGAGTGAAGGGCGAGCCATAGGCAGCTTTTGAGAAGATAAGTAGTATGATTTCACTGATGACCCAACAATATCATACTGGTTGCTGTTTTGAGAATTGACTAGGGAAGTAAGGACAGAAAAGGGAAGACCAGTTAGAAAGCTTTAGCAATAATCTTCACAAGAGGGGACTGTGTCTTGGATGAGGATGGTTGCAATAAAATTTATGCGAAATGGTCAGATTTTAGATAAGTTTGTGATGGGAGAGCAATACGATGGATTTTTGGACTACTATTTCTTGAAACATTGACATTCTATTTTTCATGAAAGCACGTATGTACATATTTGTGAAGGATGGTTGTACAGTTTATTTCAATTACTGTGTCAAATGGTAATAGGTAATCTGTGAAGAACTTGTTAGGTGTGCATTGGAGTTACGCAGAGCTAAGTGGAGGGCTTGTTGAGAGAGATTGCCGAGGCTCCACTGTGCTATGAGTAAGGGCGTGAAGCCATCAGTGTGTAGTAATTCTGTCTATTTTCTGATGGTTATAGGTAGTATGTTTATAAAAGCCAGAAAGAGGAGCATATGAGAGCAGTCAGTAGATAAAATGGATTATGGATTATGAGGCTGAAAGCTGTATGCCTACCTGCAAACTGTTCATTAAAATTATGTCAGTTTCATAATTCTTAAATATGATTATATTATATTGCTCAGGATGACTATAAACAAAGCTACTGAAAAAGATACATTGAATTACACTTTGCAAGCACCAGTGCTATGGAACTAGTAAAGAACAATAATGGAAATGGCATAACCATGCTCTTTTCCTAAAGGAACACCCCTTCCATTTTGTATATTAGGGAAAAAAATTAACAGGAGAGTCTTACAAAAACCTTCACTCATTCTTCTTCCAGATTATCATGAGAATGAGGCTGAAAATGAGAGTATGCTCTTGTGATCCCTCTGCATGTGACGGTTTGGTGGCCGCCTCCAAATCACTTTTCCTTTTCCTTTTCCTTAGCTGCCAACTTGGGAGCAGAGAATTCTAGAGTTTAAATGGATTTTAGAAATTAAATAAATTCACTTAACCTCTCTAAGTCTTTTCCTTTGGAATATGGTAAAAACTGTGGTTCAGAGCTGTGAAGATAATATGGGATATTGTCTGTAATGAGATAGGAGGTATTCATTGTACATATTCAGTTTGGCCATAATAGTCTTACACTACTATCTACCAGGGAAAAATTGGGGGCTGAGAGGGGAAGTGATATGCACAAGTTTTCACAGCTAGGATGATGATTTTTTTGCTTCCAGAGTGGTCCACTGTAATAGGAGACTGGGATGGTGATTTTACATGTCAACTGACTGGACCACAATGTACCCAGACATTTGGTCAGATATTATTCTAGATAAGCCTGCCTGTAACAGTGTGTTTCTGGATGAGATTAACATTTGTAAAATTTTATTTCTTTATTGAAGTATAATTGATTTACAATATTCTGTTAGTTTTGGGTATACAGCAAAGTGATTCAGTTTTATATATATATATATATATATATATATATATATATATATATATATATATATATATATATATTCTTTTTCAGATTCTTTTCCCTAATAGGTTATTACAAAATATTGAGCATAGTTCCCTGTGGTATACAGTAGACCATTGTTGGTTACCTATTTTATATATAGTAGTGTGTATATGTTAATCCCAAACTCCTAATTTGTCCCTCCCCCACCCTTTTCCCCTTCAGTAATCATAAGTTTGTTTTCTATGTCTGTGGGTCTGTTTCCATTTTATATATGTTTTATATGTTCATTTGTATTATTTTTGAGATGAACATTTGAATTGGTAGACTGAGTAAAGGAGATTGCACACCCTAATGTGGGTGGGCTTTATTCAATCAATTGAAGACCCGAATAGAACAAAACATGACCGTCCCATGAATAGGAGGGAACTTGTCCTGCCTGACTGCCTTGAGCCAGATATGAGTTTTTCCCTGTCTTCTGGCACAAACTGAAACATTGGCTCTTCCTGGGTGTTGAGCCTGCTGATATTCTGACGGGAACTACACCGTGATCTGCCTTGGTTCTACAACTTGCTGATGGCAGATTTGGAGATTTGTCATCCTCCATAATTGTCTGAGCCAATTCCTTATAATCTCTAGATAGATAGATAGATAGACAGATAAACAGATAAAGATAGTCCTTGTCCTAGTCATCTATCTTTCTATCTATTGAGATGTATATATACATACACACATATACATCCTATTGATTCTGTTTCTCTAGAGAGCACTGCTTAACACAGAGACCTCTGCTCTTGGCACAGAAAATGCAGATTTTACTATTGACCAGAAAATGCAAAAAAAAAGATCTGCTTCCATCATGTGTGCATGGCAAGTGTTTCAAAGGGTAGCTAATTCTGTGAATGAAGTTAGAATTCTGGTTTAACTGTGCATGTTGGAAAAGAAAATTGATTGTATTTTTTAAGAGTTTGGAAAGAGAAGCAAGTCAATGCTCCATGAAAAACAAAGAAATTTGACTCAATAAACTTAAAGTCCAATTTCATTGTTTTGTACACCATTACACATGTGATGTACCTCGGCTAAGGCCAAGTGGATGGCAAAAGAAGAAAAGAAGCAGAGGAAGGACCATGAGGAAATCAAATGACTGACATTAGTGAAACTACAATCAAGACCAATGTTGTATTGAAGTCTGTCCTTGTCATCTGACAGCCACCGAGAAGTGGCTACTCTAAGTCCATAGGGAGGCAACTTGAAGATATTAGCATCCATGGCTACAGGGCAAAAATTGAATGACTCCAAAGAGACTGGGTGAGTCATCCTGAGACCCAATAGGAGAATGGAAGGGTTTATCCTTGGTAAGATGAAGTCTTAGTCCTATTGATTTCTCTGATGGACACTGACATGGATTTTTTGTTGTTGTTGCTGTATTTTCAGTATGAAAAAATCATACTTTATACAAACAACTATAGGAACAAATGATAAACCATTAATTAAGCCAAAGTAAAATGCCTTCCTTTTTGGGACTGGATAGCTTCATTACACTGATAGTTAGTTGGTAATACCATTTGGAATCTGAAGAAGATAAATCACATTAGAAGAAATATATTTCCAAAGTCAGTGATTTAAAGTTACAAGTTTGCAGCTGCAGCAACATCCAGAGATCAGAATATACAATGATCCAAACATCAGTTTCCAAAGCAATAGAGATCAGAAAAATAATTTAGACTTTGAAACATTAGTACTAATTTAGTTCATATATTTTATCTATTGTTGACTTCTCAGGCAATATTAGCATCCCATTCTCTCTTGCTGGCAGTTTTATTTGCAAAACCTTATGAGTTGTGATAGAAAGTTCTTCTGTTGAACGTTACACATACACAAGTAGGCTTGAGTACACACAACACACTCAGTTGTGGGTGCAGCCCAGTAACAAGGAAGAGCACAGTTTTGTCAGAGGGAAGAGGGCTGTGTCTCTCAGCCATCCCAGCCTGTCTCTTGCCTTTTGCTCTTAGTGCTTTGGGCCAACCCGACTTCATCTTTTAAATTTCCTGTGGACAGACTAATAATTGAGTCAATCTGCTTTACTCTCTAGAAGAGTGTCCTGATCACTCTCTGACTCTCTTCCTCTCCCAGGCCACAAGATTCTCCTCTCTAGGGCTCCTATATTGTAACCATATTGACCTGTTGGCTTCTATTTGGGGTGTTCCTATTGGCTCTGGAAGCCGGGTTTTGAAATGCTGTATGTTTAGGGCCATGGCTAGTACATAGTGGGACCATGATAAACAATTAGAGAAAGGTTGTAGATAATGCATACCTTTCAGTCAGACTATATTTACTTTCCATAGGTAGTCAAAGGGAGGAGAACAGGTGAGGTGAGATGGATTGACAAAGGAAGCTGGAAAACAAAAAGGAAGGCAGAGAGGATTTCTTAGTCAAACTAGTTAGCTGGAGGCATGGATTTTAATTCTCAGCTAATAGGAACCATGACAGACTGGAAAAAAAAACTTATTTCTATTAAGTGGCACAGGGGATTTCTCACTGAGAAAGAGAAATAGAGGACAATTAAAAAAAATAACAGGAGGCTGGCTGAGGAAACCCTGAAAATAATAATTTTTAAGTTTCTAATTTCTATTTTAACATATTTTTAGGAGATGAAATAAGAGTTCTCTAAAGGTTAAGAAAACGTTTTTCTCTATTTCATCTTTTAGTCATGTAGTCTCTATTTAAAACAGGGGAACGAACTCTGTATTATGTAAGTCGTATGAAAGAATCAAGAGACTACCTATGCAGTATGCAGCTAAATGCTTGATTATTACAGGATGGATTATAATTTGAATTATATGTTTTATTCTATGAGGAAAAGCTCTTCCTATCAACAAAAATTCTGTATGGGTTATTGAACATGTATCCATACTACACATTGCAGATTGGTTATTTGCTGAAAGTGACTACAGGGTATTATTTGAGAATTAAATATGCACCTGAATGAATAGGGAGCAAGGAAACACTGAAATTAATTATGGGTTAACCTGACTCCTGTCTAAAAATGGATGAAAATAAATGAGGAGAGACATAATATTTATGAAGTATCTACTCTGGACAAGATAATATGTGTTTGTGGTCTGTTTATCCTACAGACTGTCAGATAATGTAGGCAATATTACCCACATTTTACAGATGAAATCCAGATAAGACCACAGAGTATTAGTAGTAAAGCAAACATTTGACTCAAGTCCATCCACAGTAATAACTCAGAAATATATAAGAAGATGAGACAAGAGAATGAGTTGGAGGCTATGTTACTAGGATCAGAGAGGATTTCAGGGAAATGCATGTGTCAGTATTGGCCTGTGAATAGTTGTCTAAGAAGAACTCAGTCTGGAACTCATATCTGAGTAGAGGGCAAACACTAGGAGGTGAGGGGGGGCAGGGGTGTTATAAATGCTTCATGACCAGAAAAGCTGGTTATATAAAGAGGGTGGAAATGCAATCAGCAGATTACTCAGCTGGTGGGGAAGAGTAATAACTGGGCCAAAAGATCATATAAATAGAAATCTTTAAATAAAACTGATCAGAATTCTGGTGAGTGGAATCATGGTCCCCCAAAGACGTTCATGTCCTACTGCTTGGCACCAGCAAGGAGTTTTACCTTAAATGGCAAAATGAACTGGGTAGATGTGATTAAGTTAAGATCAGTCAAGATTAAATGATCTTTTTTTTTTAAAATTGAAGTATAGTTAATTTACAATATTTCAGATATACAGCAAACTGATTCAGTTAAATGTACATATATTGATCTATGCCTCTAACACTTCCTAAATTTCTAATTGTTACAATGAATTCTTCAACATTTTTTCTTAACTGCCAGAATATGACTATGTAATCCACTTTATATTCCAAAATATAATCTAATATTCACTTTCACAGTTAGGGTTTTGAGGTTAATATTACTTGGCAGTCTTTTCCAACCCTGATGGCAGATCAGAGTCACCTGGAAGCTTTTGAAAATATAATGCTGGTCCCCACCACTGACTAATTAAATCAGAATCTTAATGGGTGAATCTCGACATGTAATCTTTTTAAAATTTCCCCACATGATTTTAATGTAAAGTCAGGGCTAAGAATCAGCACTTTATAGTATTCTGTTTTCCGAAGAAATTGTTTTACATTGAAACCAAGTTATGTCTTGACTATGGCTTTTTGTAGATCATCCCGTTTTTCCATAATCATGGTTAATTAGGTGAAAAGAAAAATGAGATGCTCAGCTCTCTTTTGTCATTTTAAAGTAAAGAAATATTTTTTTCTAGAGGCATATGGGGCAGGGGAAATCACAGGAGAATAATAGAGTGGTTGGAGTTGAGTTTTAAATTGGTCCCTAAGACCTGAGATTATACAAGGCAGTTTCTTCATGGCAAACCCAGTGGAGGCCAAAGCCCACTCCCAACAGGAAACTATTTTTGATGGTCTCCTAAGATTTATAATTTTAGTTTAGAATTCTGTGATTTCTCCTCATGGAGGAAAAAAATCTATGTTCCCTTTGGCATACTTGTAGAAGAGACCGGGGTCATTTCTTACCCTGCATTGCATCTCTCGCGTGTGTATGCAGCCCCAAGATGCTTTGAGAATATTAAATATTCACCTTCTACAAAAGATAAAAAAATAAATGTTATGATTGCCACTTTAGTCAAAGAAACACAAACCATAGCAGTATGTAAAGCTTTATGTTCCAGATGGTGATGAATCGCTGATGGAGCCCCTAGGGTCTAATTGCACAACTTTCCTAGATACCTATAAAGCATCAGTTATGCAAAGCAAGCGCTTTCTCTTAATTGTTTCTCTGAGGAATTTTAATATAAATAGAAGAATATTATAAAACAAGTATTGCTTTGAATCTGAAAACTCTTTAGTTACAGCTAATAAAGATATATATTGACTGTCTATTTGGAATACTGTTATAGGACTAGTCAGTAAAAATGAAAATTCTGTAACCTTAGGTTTCTATATTGTAATATTGAAAAATAACTATTACTAATTGTGGTGTTTACATAGGTTATGTAATTTAGGAAAATTTTTAATGCTTTATAAGCTCTGCATATATATTTGATTTCATACAATGTTAGAAAAATTTAATTCATACTTGTATCAAAAGCTGTTATGATACTTTGTTCTGTATCTCCTAGAGTCTCCCTGCCAAAGTATCATTATGAAACATTTTAACTTTGTTGACAGAGATGAGGAAAAGCACCATGATTGGAATAAAAGGACCAATAAAATGTGTATACCATCCAAAATCTACACTGATTTCTTACTGTTCTCTCCTATTATAGTAAAGGAAGTACATCTATCATTTAAGTTCCATAGGCCAGTGACTTCCCAGTTATTTATTAAGTGCACAGAGGTCGGAGTCTTCTAGGATGACAGGGGTTGTGAAAGTTTTCATTAGGCAGCTCCTTGAACTTCCTCAAGTTGCAAACACACCTGCACATCACCTGCTTCTCCTAGGGCTCTAAAGCCTCCTAAGACAGCACAGAGCCCCACGTCATTTCATCTCTGGAGGACACTAGCGAGGCCAGAAGTGCAGAGACAGCACAGAGCCTCGGCTGCCTTCCCTGAAGTTTGCCAGAGCCACCAATCTAATCTTTTTTTAAAAAATATTTATTTATTTATTTTTGGCTGTGTTGGGTCTTCATTGCAGTGCACGTGCTTCTCATTGCAGTGGCTTCTCTTGTTGCAGAGCACGGGCTCTAGGCACGCAGGCTTCAGTAGTTGTGGCACACAGGCTCAGTAGTTGTGACGCACGGGCTTAGTTGCTCCGCGGCATGTGGGATCTTCCCGGACCAAGGATCGAACCCCGTGTTCCCTGCGTTGGCAGGCGGATTCCTAACCACTGGTCACCAAGGAAGTCCCCCACCAATCTGTAATCCTGAAGCAGTTGCTCTTCTAGCCTAATCCACGTTGAAGTCCCCTTACAGCCCATAGGGCATCTCAGTGAAAAGATGAGATTTAGTAGCTGTTGGGTCAAATGAAATATTTTTGGTTTGACCGTATTACAAACATTCGTCTCTACACTTATTTTTTAATTCCACTCTCATTGCTGTCCTTCTCTCCCCCAAACAGTTTACCAGGATGGAGCAGAAGCTGGCGTTCTGGAATCAAGGAGAACGGGAAGTGCAGGCAGTGTCATGTGAGTTCTGAGGCTTCAGTTTCTGAGGATAAGCCTCTTGGGCAGGGGAAGGGCATCTCGAGAAAGGGGGGACTGAGACTTTAGGAAGCATATGGGAAAGAGAAGCAGTGTCTTATTCTGCAACCTACTCACATAACCTTTCCCATGAATAAGGCCTATTAAACTGACTGGATCTTGAAAAGGCTCCATTCACTCTTTCTTTTATGGCTTCCTTACAGAACAAATACCACACAGAAACCAACAAAATGCTGGGTTGGTTATTACCTTTAAAGGCCATTCTAAGAAGAGTATCATATTATTCAAGACTAAAGCGACATAGTCACCTTAAGGCTCCAGGGAAATGTCAGGCACAATCGGGACCACAGAATATGGGCACTGTCTGTATTATCTTTGCAACTTTTCTCTTAACTCTGCGATAAAAAGTGTTTGAAAAATAAAAATGATCAAGGACCAGCAAATGAAAAGTCATTTTCTACTTTTGGTGCAAGAATTTAGAAGTGGTAGTTATGGCATGGGGGAGACAGCAGTGTTTACTTCAAGTCCCTGTAACCTTTAGGAACTTAATGCCAAGGGAGATGATATTAAATTCTTATGCAAGTGAGATTTCATTTTTAAGCTTTATAGATTTTTAAAAAATACTGGAGACCTTTAAAATTAGTCTTTATGTCAGTATGATTATCCGTTTTTTTACCTTCTCCTACTGCAGCCATCTGTGGACAATATTGGGGAATGAATGGGATGAATATTTTTTCTCCTCTGTTAGCTTCTTTTTCTTTACCCTGGACAAGCTTCTTATTCCATGGAGTTTTCCACCAACCTCCACCAAAATATATCCAGCTACTCATTCCCACTAAAATGGGAAATATAATTGATCACATTTCTACACTGAAAGTTTTGCCTTTCCAGTAGGACTTATAGTCTGCTGTTATTATTCATGCAGTGTATTAAACACGCATGCCCTTCTGAGCGCTTCTACACTTATTTTTATAGATGCCACTGATCTTCCATAGTGTTTCATTCATGGACATTGCAAATAATCTAAGACACATTGTAGTTTTTATTTCTGATAGAAAGTGAGACTATATCTTATAAAGTTATACTTTTGCGGTTTACAAAATTGGGAAATGGAATTTTATTGAAAAAAGAATCAAAGGGAAAGGAGTTTTTGCAAATGATAATGATTTTGCAGTTAAGACAAAGTGGAATAGAGATCTGTAAATTGCCATTTTATTATGATGAAAGGTTAATGGTTCCCATTTGACAGATGACAACCTATGAAACAGAGTATGTGACTCATGAGGGAAGTTATTAATTGAGGTCTCATAATAATGTAGGGTATCTTGACTATTATAATGTTAGCACCTCATTTCTTGAGCTCTTACTATGTGGCAGGTGCTGCACTAATACTAGGATCACCATAAAAATCTTAGGGTGAAAGTAATATTAACTCTGTGTTACAGAATAGGAACCTTATACTTAAACTATTATAGAAATTAACAAGTGGCAGAACCACATGCAGGTCTGTCAGTCCCAGAACTTGTTTTCTTATCGAGTTTCTTATCCTGGATTGAAATTTTTGAAATGTACAGGAAACAAACATTTTTTTAATTGAAGTATAGTTGATTTACAACGTTGTGTTAATTTTTGCTGTACAGCGAAGTGATTCAATTATACATATATATTTATATACATTCTTTTTCATATTCTTTTCCATTATGGTTTACCACAGGATATTGAATACAGTTCCCTGTGCTACACAGTAGGACCTTGTTGCTTATCTATTTTATATATAATACTTTGCATCTGCTAACCCCAACCTCCCACTCCATCCCTCCCACACCAGCCTCCTTGGCAACCGCAAGTCTGCTCTCTATGTCTGTGAGTCTAAGAAACAATATTTTTTGACACACAGGAGCTTACAATATGAATCCTAAGAGTCTGCAAATTTCATAATAAAGTTTCTATAGACGATTTATAAATTGTCACACTGAGATGGTACGCAGTTATAAATTTATTGCTTTCTACTCCAAAATCACCTTCATTTTCTGCTTTACCCTCCTGAGTGGAAGGAGCTCCTTTAAGCGTGCTGCATCCAGTGCAACATTGAGCTTCCTCAGTATAAGGCACTGGCGGGAAATTGCTGGAGGAGAGGGCTTCTCTTGGTGTTTTTAGAGGCTGCACCGTTGGTCACTGATGTGGATGAGAGGACATCCTGTGATGCTCTGCCCCAGGCAGGCGCAGAAGAGAGAATGGATGGTCTCCTGGTGAACTTACAGACCTGGGCTGGCTAGGGGTAACCCTCCCACAAGCCTCCTGCCCACGGCGGTGCTCTGGCTCCCTCTGGGGGCTGGTTTGCTTACTCACAGGTTGCGGATCACCTGTGCCACATCTCTTTCTGTTTGTCAGTTGACTGAGTACCATCTGTAACCTGGATGACCCAGTGATGTTCTCTGCCCTACAGTGGGTTGTTCTCCAATGAGGTCTGAACCCTCCCTCGGGGAGGGGGGCCCACTTTTCAAGTTGCTTCTTTCTTGGTTACTCTCTCTCAGCAGTAAGTATTTGTTAGAGGTTTCTTTACGTCTTCTAGTTACTCTTATCATGGCTTAATTTTTCATATTAAACTTTTCCTGTTTAGATGGCTATGTGGTTTGTCTCTTAGATGGTAAACAGGAAGCAGATAATGTGGGTTAGCAAATGATAATGATTCCACAATTCCCAGTATTTCTCACACTCTACCCCATGCTACTGTGGAAATATAAATGCCCTTAAATTTGTTTTGTTTTTATTTAGAAAAGTTATAGTGAAATTTCACTTTTTCCTAAAATTTCAGTGGAACAGTTTCAAAAAGAAAGTTCTAGTAGAAGATTAGTGGGTAAAAACTGGGCATCTTACTTCTGTTGTTGTTTTAGCATACCTACGGTGTTTTCCTCTGGGACATTAAACTGATCATCACTCACATTATTAACAAGATTAATTTGCCTCACTCAGTTACATCTTATTCCCTAAATACCATGTCCCTTACTTAACATTCCTCTTTGACATTTCTTAATTCCTTCAATGCTCCTGCTAATACTCAAACTTATCATGTCCTCTTTTCTAGTTTTACACATTGTCGCTCCACTCTTTCTGTTTATACAATAACTAGTCAAAGGGACTTATTAGTATTGCAATCTACTTTTTTCTAGGTATATTTATATCACCTATCTATATCTCTATATACTTATCTCTATCCATCTACCTATCTATATATCTAAAAAAATGAATTTGAAGCAAAATGATTAATTCTGTTTGAATTTTAACTCAGATAGAGATTGGAAAGAAATTCTGACAGGTAGGGCATTCAAAGATTAAGACTTGCTCGGATGACAAAACTTGTATTTTAAAATATATGAACAGTTAAAAATCTCATAGCCTAATAGACAGATGGTGTTTGTGGGAGTGTCATATATTTTGGAACTTTTGACATTATCAGTGAGTGACATTAAGGGAAAAAAGGAATCAAATCTTGAATTTACCACTTATTAACTTTAGGATCATTGTAATATATCTTACCTTGCCTAAGCCTCAGTTTCCTTATCAATGTAATGGGGATATACTAATATCATTTGTTTGACTGTGTTTAGTATTAGCGAGGTGAAGCACTTTAATTCCCTGGCACAGTGGCCTGCTCCATACAGGCTGCAGCTCCTTTTGCCCTGATTTATCAGTCTATACTCCAACATCAGTTTTCACTTCTTCCAAAAAGATTCTGAAATCTCTTATCTGCTAATACCTAGCTCCTATTCGTTTCTGTTGTTGTTGAATATTTATCCCTTTTTATTCTTTTATTGTCATTTTGGACTCTCAGGAGGAATAGATGATAAATGTGTATTTCAGTCTTCCTTTTGGGATGATAAGCTGCTCCAAATAATTTTAATGTAGTTGTACAGATTACTTTAACCTTTGCTAGATCTGTGAATGGTGTACATCTGATACTCATAGGGGCCCCATAAACTGGATATTATTATTCTCATTCATAGTTAAAACTGGGTCTTTAGGTGGTTAAGTAATTTGATTATTCAACTGATCTAATACATTCAAGAATGAAGATTCAAGCCCATGTCTTTAATTGTACAAAGTCCATGCTGTTTTTATCCTCTCAAACACAGGTTACATCAGTAGCCTAATTGAAATGCAAGATTATTTCAGCAATTAGCCATAGCAGTAAAATACGTTCCCAAAAATACTACTGCATTTTTTGTATTTGTCATGAAAGAGCACCTGTAAACATATAAATAACTTGCACAGTAATGTGAGGCTTTTTGTTTATTGCAGACCACTAGTGAGTTTCCCACTACTAAATCTAAGGGTCAATTTTTAGTCCTCATTTTTCTGGCCTAAAAGCAACCTTTGACACATTTGAGTATTCCTTCTGTCAGAAATACCTTTGTTACTTGGGTTCTAAATGGCCACATTCTCTTCATCTTTTTCCTATCTTGCGGACACTTGGCCTCAGTCTCTGTTACGATTGGAGACCCTAAGGACTCAGTCTTCAGACTACTTCTCTTCTGTTTGCAGTTATATATAGTCCCTTTGTGGACTCATTTAATCTCCATAAAGTTCATCTCTTGCTGATGAGTTACAAATTATTTCACCAGCCTGGTGAAATTCTCTCCTGAATCCATACTTCTTTATCCAACTGCCTACATGATGACATCTCCACCTGTTTCTAATAGAAAGTCTGGAGACATCTAGACATCTCAAACTTAATGTGTTTAAAACCAACCCTTGTAATCTTATTCCCTGATGCTGTTTTACTTATAATTTCCTATATCAGTTACTAGCAACTCCACCCTCCAGTAACTCCAACCAAAAGCTTCCCTTTCTTTTGCCCACATGCTAATTTCTCTTCATTATCAGTTAACTCTACCTTTAAAATATATCCAGAACCATCAACTAATCACCATCCCCATCACTCCTACCCTGGTTCCAAGCACCATCATCTCTGGCACTAATTATTGTAACAGATTCTCAGCTGGTCTCCCTAATCCCGCCCTTGTCTGCATAGAGTCTATTTTCAAACCATCCCATTACAATGTATGTCAGATTATGTCACATGCCTCCTCAAAAACCTCTTAGGGCATCCCGTTTCTTTCAGAGTAAATGTGAAATCCCAATAATGGTATTGCACCTTGACATAATTTACTGCAGTTCTTTTACTGCTCACCCTGTTCTACTTCACTGCCTCTTGAGCTTACCAGGAACACGCCAGTCTTGGAGCTTTGCAATTCTGTTCTCTGCTTGGGATATCTTTCCTCCAGAAATCCACAGGACTTGCTGCCTCTCTGCTCCTTCAAATCTTTGCTCGTATAGCACCTTCTTTTTTTTTTTTTAATATTTATTTATTTATTTGTTTGCTTGTGCCAGGTTTTAGTTGCAGCAGGTGGGCTCCTTAGTTGCGGCTTGCAGGCTCCACAGTTGTGGCATGTGAACCCTTAGCTGTGACAAGCGTGTGGGATCTAGTTCCCTGACCAGGGATTGCACCCGGGTCCCCTGCATTAGGAGCGTGGAGTCTCATCCACTGCGCCACCAGGGAAGTCCCTCACATATCACCTTCTCATAAGCCCTACCCAGGCCGTCCATCCCATTTACAACTGCAGTCTCTCCCACAGCTCTTTCAAATTCCCTTATGTTTTTCTTTTAAGATTTACCACCTCCTATTGAACTATATAATTACATTATTTTTTGTGTTTTTGGTCTCTCTTGCCCCTTCCCCTCTTCGCCCAGTAAATACATTCTCAGTGCTTAGACTTTCACCTGTTTTTATAGAGATTCAATCAATTAAAAAAAATTGTTCAGTGAATGAATAAACATCATGGTGGGACTCCAGATTTTTGACACAGTTATTGATCAGGGCCTATTACAAGAAAACTTGCAGTACAGTGACTTGAAATATCTTCTTTTTTTCAGGCAAGACCATCCCTAAAACACTAAGGATCGATCCCACTAACTTTTTCCTAAAAATCATTCTCAAATATTTGACAGTGCTAAATATTCCAGTCCCTATGAGGGTGAAGATTCAAGAAAGACCCTCTGCTAAATATGGTAAAATAATTTACAAAAAGATGAAGTTGGAAATGTGAAAGACAAGGAGTAAAATCATAGAACAACCATATTTGCTGGCTTACATTTATGGAAAAATAGTAGACATGACCATTTTTTCCCCTTTCACCTCACACAAAAAAGCTAAAGCCTTGAGAACATCAAAAAAACCCTCCAAAATAGGTCAACAAGTTCATTGCCCTTCAAGACCATTCTTTAGCTAATGCTCCAGCCTTTAGAACTGGCTGTTGCATTTGCCACTTTAAGAAACACTAACATCTGCCTGAGTACTGTTCTCCCCGACTCCAGCAGGTGAGCAGGCTTCCTAACAGCAAGCCTTGCTCTAATGAACAGAAGTTATATTCCCATGTGTACATATAGCTGATTCACTTTGTTATACAGCAGAACCTAACACACCATTGTAAAGCAATTATACTCCAATAAAGATGTTAAAAAAAAAGTTATATTCCCCAAGATATTCATTTGGCAGGGTTATTGGGCTGTTCTCAGCAATTCTCCAAACTTGCATTTCACACTTCTTTAGTTCCGAAGAGGAAAAAGGAAAAACAACTTCAGTGTTTTGCAAAAGTGAAACAGAAAATGTCAGAGCATTAAGTGGCTACAAAATGAATTTCTAAGAGCTCTCTTGCCATCTTACTGGGACAAATCATCCAAGATGATAGCCATTTTGAATTCTGTACATGGTTAACTACTTTCAGCTTACTGTAAGGTTTAGGCTACTTTAAAAAGTGCCCCTATTTTGGGCTTATTGTTGGTTCAGAGCTATTTTGGAGAACCTGGTTTGGCTTGGATGAACTCTGAGAGTTTGATTCAAATGGAGACTAGGTGTCTTCCTGATTCTGCTTGATATATTTTAGGTGAATAATTTACATAGGTCTTTAAAATTACCGCTTCATTTAAACTTACATTTCTTCCGTAGTTCTTTGGACAATGTTGAGAAATAGTGATATTAATTTTTTGTTTTCTTTGTGAAAACATTTTAAGTTATTAAAACAGTTGCCAAAATTAGTCTGTATTTCTTAGTTCAATGGGTAGGTAAAGCTACAAGTGAAAAGGAAAGGAGGGGTGAAGAAGTTACTTCTATGGAAGCAAAAAAAAAACATGAGTAACCTCAGCCTCATTACGAAAGTCTGATAGTTAAGAAAGAGGGACAGAGAAGTTTAGGCGTCAAGGAGAGCATTAACCAAGACAGAGAAACATAAAACAGCATAAGGTACAGGCATACCTTATTTTATTGCGCTTTATATCACTATTGTGCTTTGCAGATACTGTGGGGTTTTTTTTACAAATTGAAGGTTTGTGGCAACTGTGCATTGAACAGCCCTACTGGGGCCATTTTTTCTAATAGCATTTGCTCATTTCATGTCTCTGTGTCACATTTTGGTAAATCTTGAAATATTTCAAGCTTTTTTAGTATCGTATTTGTTATGGTAATGTGCAGTCAGTGTTCTTCGATGTTACCATTGTAACTGTTTTGGGGCATCACAAACCATGCCCATATAAGACAGTGAACTTGATCGGTAAATGTTGTGTGTGTTCTGACTGCTCTACCGATGGGCCATTTCCCCATCTCTCTCACTCTCCTTGGGCCTTCCTATTCCCTGAAACAGAACAATATTGAAATTAGGCCTATGAATAAGCCTACAATGGCCTCTGAGTGTTCAAGTGAAAGGAATAGTTGCACATCTCTCACTTTAGAAGTCCATGAACTATTCTGTGTACTTCTTTCACACAGTTCTTTCCCAACTTTGGGTAGTTACTTTTTGTTCATGGTCAATCAGCACTCAGACAAAAATGCAAGAGGAATCCCCTGCAGATTTCTGGAACTCTTTCTTTTTTTCTTTCTTTTTTTTAACATCTTTATTGGAGTATAATTGCTTTACAATGGTGTGTTATTTTCTGCTTGGAACTCTTTATGTATGCAGTTATCTCTCTCTCTCTCTTTTTAATTTTTGGTACAAATTCTAGCTTCTGATCTCTGTCTCCTCAATTTAATGAGATTGCAAAGCTCTGTTTGTGTTTCCTCTGCCTGTGCTGTAGTCTTGAAAATTGCTTCAGGGAAGTATGCTGGTAAGTTTATAGGATCCACCTTATTTCTCTACTCCCAGTAATCACATCCTAACTGCTCACTATTCAGTGAATGAACAGAGTGGTTTCATACATTGTCCATGTTTTTTAGTTATTTAAGATGGGAGGGCAAATCCAGTCCCTGTTACTCCATTTTGAACAGAAGCAGCAATATACAAAAATGATATTTTAATCTGCTATCTGCCTGATCCTTTTGCCTAATGTCTCCAATTTTCAGAAATAAGTAGGGAATATGGGTGCTATTTATTTGGTCTCATTCAAAGAACTCAATGATGTCCCTCAAATTTAGAAAAACAAACTTTAGATATTTTTAGAAAATAAAATTTTCATCATAAAGTTAGTTAAAAATAAGAAAATAAGTCACACAGTGCTATTTCAAAATTTGTGAGTGCTGAAACTTACACAGAGCGAAGATACATATACTTGGTTATTTTTCCTTAATCTATCGAAGTTGTTTTACCATTCAATATATTCAATATATGTTTCAAAAAATCCTTCTTAATCCCTAAAATAATTCAGATTGAGAAAACTATTCTAGAGAAGTCTATATATCTATAAGGTATTGTATAAATTTTAAATGAAAGATACCTGGGGAGTTGCTTAAGGGGAGATATTGTCTATGTCTTGGTAATATGGCTGGACTCTGCTGGACTCACATTTATATGTGATGTTGGTGTCGGGTTGGTTTAGAAGGGCCTCAGCTGGGAAAGCCAGTCTCTTTCCATGTGATTTTTCATCATCTTCTCCTTTAGTGTGAGCTTTTTCACATGGGGCAGTGGTTTCCAAGAACAGCGAAAGAGGCAGAACTTCAACGTGCAAACATTTTTTCAGGCCTTTGCTTGTGTCAATATTTCTGATGTTCCCTTGCCCCAAAAAGTTTCATAGACAACCTCAGAGCTGAAGCAGGAAGAAAGGTATATTATAAAACTGTGGGATAAGCTTCAAAGTTTTGTGCCCATTTTTGCAATCTATCATGTGTCATTTCATCACAACACGTGTCAATAGTCTTTTAAAATTCTTTAATGAAGGATGGATAACGGGTTATGGATCTTTAATATAAATTGATTCACTTTCTTTGGAGGACAATTTGGCAATATATATTTACCTATGGATATCTCTTCTAGGAAATTTTATTACAGATGTACTCACATATGCATATAAATATGTATAAAATTACTTTTATTGTTTTATTATGATTGATGGCAAAAGACAGGAAACAACTAAATGTGGTTAACAGGTGGTGTTTAAATAATTTATAGAACATGTATACAATGGCATATTATACACCTGGTGAAAATAACTAAATGAATCAATATGTGCTGGTGTGAAAGAAACTTTATAAATTGTTAATTAGAAAAGGAAAACCCATGGCATAGAAGAGTGCCTATCCTTAGATATATGTTTTCAAAAAGAGTATGTATATAAAGATGAAAACAAACATTTGTATAAGTAGTACAGTTTCTTGGATGCAGAAACAATAAATTGTTGATTGTTGTTTCTGCGGAGGTGACTTGGAGCAGCATTTAAATTTTATTATATATCTTATTTCTTCCATTTATACCCTTCACTGAGTGCACTGGTTTCTTTATTTTTCAAATGAAACTATCTAGTGAGAGAACACATCACTTTAAAATAAAAGGTTTGTGCAAAGAGCCTTCAACAGTGCATGCAGTGGTGAAGCATATAGTACCTCAGAATATCCCTATTACGACAACAGAAAGAAATACTTGGTGCAAGGAATGTATAAATACTTCATCACGGAGCTCCAGAGAAGGTTGAAATCACCATCTTTGTTGGGGAAAGAGGGATGATTTTCTGAAGGTGGCTTTTAGGATGGGTCTTTATGTTAGAGATGGGGGAGCAGGCCAGGAAGTGGAAACAGTAAGTGGGAGGTGGAGATGCTGAAATGACCCAGGAAATGGAGCATGAAGCTATGAATTAGGACACAAAATTCCAGGCTATAGTGTTTCTCTCTCTTCAAAACTTTAATTTTCCTTTAGAATTATTAATATGGTAGTGATTTTAATTAGATTTGTGGGGAATATTTAGAGACGAGAACATTTAGAAAATTCTTGCGATGTATCAGACTTTCATATGAAAGCACTAGCTGGCAAATAAGGCTGAACAGGACAGTTACCTATGGTGAAGTGATGCTCTAAACAGGTAAAAGGAGCACTGAGTGGGAGCATGAGGGGGATCAGTAATCAAATTGTTTTTGAGTTAAAACCTTGACCTTGGGTTCAGAGTTCAATCCTTCTCATTGACCATTTGCTTGGTGATTTCATGGCTAGCCCTCTGAGACTAGAGCATCGAAGTGAAAGGGAAAACCCAGACCTCCTCTTTGGGGTCTGTGAAGGGAGAGCTGCTCTTCTGTTAATTAAACAGTCAGAGAAAATTGGCATAATTCAAACAGAGTCATGTACCACAGTGTTCATTGCAGCTCTATTTATAATAGCCAGGACATGGAAGCAACCTAAGTGTCCATTGACAGATGAATGGATAAAGAAGATGTGGCACATATATACAATGGACTATTACTCAGCCATAAAAAGAAATGAAATTGAGTTATTTGTAGTGAGGTAGATGGACCTAGAGTCTGTCATACATAGTGAAGTAAGTCAGAAAGAGAAAAACAAATACCGTATGCTAACACATATATATGTAATCTAAAAAAAAAATAAAAAAGGAAAAAGAATTGGCAATGGGTAGAAGTGTCCGAAGGCTACCACTGCCGTTGTTTTCTACTCAATCTGCTGACTCTGTGACTGTTATCTTTGTTCAAATTGTGCTTTGGGGAGTGCTCAGGCAAACACACAAGCCTCTGAAATTCATTGCAATCCAAGTAAACGCATGGATCCTGAGTTCATTCCTGATGACACAGGGCAATTCTTTTTTTTTTCTTTTTTTTTTTTAAATGACACCTTCAAGCGTACACTCAATAACTTGTATAGTTAAAACATAAGCCTATGCTTGTTTCTAGATGTGACAAAATTCGTTCTGGAAAGTTTTGCAAGTATTTAAGTTAGATTAGTTGTTTTCATATAATGAATCTTGTCAAAAGGGCTGCTCACTATATGATGTTAATTACTTCAAGGTCTGAACCCAACAAACCACATTCCAAAGTTTCAGTGGTAGTAAGTATGGTAAATCTTGGCTGAAATTCCATCTATTTTCAAAATTCTGTGTTTTATTTAGTCTCCAGCCCCACTTCCCTCATGAGACTGGCATGTAAACTGAGATTTACTTTCCTGCCTGTTAAGAAAAGAGGTTTTAATGCAATGAAGCAAAACTTCACAGCTCTCTTTATTTTATTTATTTATTTTTAACATCTTTATTGGAGTATAATTGCTTTACAATGGTGAGTTAGTTTCTGCTGTATAACAAAGTGGATCATCTATACATATACATATATTCCCATATCTCCTCCCTCTTGCGTCTCCCTCCCACCCTCCCTATCCCACCCCTCTTAGGTGGTCACAAAGCACCGAGCTGATCTCCCTGTGCTATGCAGCTGCTTCCCACTAGCTATCTATTTTACATTTGGTAGTGTATATATGTCCATGCCACTCTCTCACTTCGTCCCAGCTTACACTTCCCCCTCCTCCTGTCCTCAACTCCATTCTCTACGTCTGCATCTTTATTCCTTTCCTGCCCCTACGTCCTTCAGAACCATTTTTTTTCTTTTATTCCATATATATGTGTTAGCATACGGTATTTGTTTTTCTCTTTCTGACTTACTTCACTCTGTATGACAGACTCTAGGTCCATCCACCTCACTACAAATAACTCAATTTCATTTCTTTTTATGGCTGAGTAATATTCCATTGTATATATGTGCCATATCTTCTTTATCCATTCATCTGTCAATGGACACTTAGGTTGCTTCCATGTCCTGGCTATTGTAAATAGTGCTGCAATGAACATTGGGGTGCATGTGTCTTTTTGAATTATGGTTTTCTCAGGGTATATGCCCAGTAGTGGGATTCCTGGGTCGTATGGTAGTTCTATTTTTAGTTTTCTTAAGGGATATCCATACTGTTCTGCATAGTGTCTGTATCATTTCACATTCCCACCAACAGTGCAAGAGGGTTCCCTTTTCTCCACACCCTCTGAAGCATTTACTGTTTGTAGATTTTTTGATGATGGCCATTCTGACCGGTGTGAGGTGATACCTCATTGTAGTTTTGATTTGCATTTCTCTAATGATTAGTGATGTTAAGCATCCTTTCATGTGTTTGTTGTCAATCTGTATATCTTCTTTAGAGAAATGTCTATTTAGGTCTTCTGCCCATTTTTGGATTCGTTTGTTTGTTATTTTGGTATTGAGCTGCATGAGCCACTTGTAAAT
Source organism: Balaenoptera acutorostrata (assembly GCF_949987535.1). NCBI lineage: Eukaryota > Metazoa > Chordata > Mammalia > Artiodactyla > Balaenopteridae > Balaenoptera > Balaenoptera acutorostrata. The sequence goes on from NC_080073.1 coordinate 79,211,474, forward strand.
TTTGGAGATTAATGCTTTGTCAGTTGCTTCATTTGCAAATATTTTCTCCCATTCTCAGGGTTGTCTTTTCATCTTGTTTATGTTTTCCTTTGCTGTACAAAAAGCTATCAAGTTTCATTAAGTCCCATTTGTTTATTTTTGTTTTTATCTCCATTTCTCTTAGAGGTGGGTCAAAAAGGATCTTGCTATGATTTCTGTCATAGAGTGTTCTGCCTATGGTTTCCTCTAAGTTTTATAGTGTCTGGCCTTACATTTAGGTCTTTAATCCATTTTGAGTTTATTTTTGTGTATGGTGTTAGGAACTGTTCTAATTTTATTCTTTTGCATGGAGCTTTCTCCTTCTCCTAGCACCACTTATTGAAGAGGCTGTCTTTTCTCCATTGTATATTCTTGCCTCCTTTATCAAAAATAAGGTGACCATATGTGCATGGGTTTATCTCTGGGCTTTCTATCTTGTTCCATTGATCTGTATTTCTGTTTTTGTGCCAGTACCATACTGTCTTGATTACTGTAGCTTTGTGGTATAGTCTGAAGGCAGGGAACCTGATTCTTCCAGCTCCGTTTTTCTTTCTCAAGATTGCTTTGGCTCTTCGGGGTCTTTTTTGTTTCCATACAAATTGTGAAAATTTTTGTCTAGTTCTGTGAAAAATGCCATTGGTAGTTTGATAGGGATTGCATTGAATCTGTAGATTGCTTTGGGTACTGTAGTCATTTTCACAATGTTGATTCTTGCAGTCCAAGAACATGGTATATCTCTCCATCTGTTTGTATCATCTTTAATTTCTTTCATCAGTGTCTTATAGTTTTCTTCATACAGGTCTTTTGCCTCCTTAGGTAGGTTTATTCCTAGGTATTTTATTCTTTTTGTTGCAGTGGTAAATGGGAGTGTTTCCTTAATTCCTCTTTCAGATTTTTCATCATTAGAGTGTAGGAATGCAAGAGATTTCTGTGCGTTAATTTTGTATCCTGCTACTTTACCAATTCATTGATTAGATCTAGTAGTTACCTGGTAGCATCTTTAGGATTCTCTATGTATAGTATCATGCCATCTGTAAACAGTGACAGCTTTACTTCTTCTTTTCCGATTTGTATTCCTTTTATTTCTTTTTCTTCTCTGATGTCTGTGGCTAAAACTTCCAAAACTATGTTGAATAATAGTGGTGAGAGTGGACAACCTTGTCTTGTTCCTGATCTATGAGGAAATGGTTTCAGTTTTTCACCTTTGAGAATGATGTTGGCTGTGGGCTTGTCATATATGGCCTTTATTATGTTGAGGAAAGTTCCCTCTATGCCTACTTTCTGGAGGGTTTTTATCCTAAATGGGTGTTGAATTTTGTCGAAAGCTTTTTCTGCATCTATTGACATGATCATATGGTTTTTCACCTTCAATTTGTTAATATGGTTTATCACATTGATTGATTTGCATATATTGAAGAATTCTTGCATTCCTGGGATAAACGCCACTTGATCATGGTGTATGATCCTTTTAATTGTGCACTTGGATTCTGTCTGCTAGTATTTTGTTGAGGATTTTTGCAGCTATATTCATCAGTAATATTGGCCTGTAGTTTTCTTTCTTTGTGACATCTTTGTCTGGTTTTGGTATCAGGGTGATGGTGGCCTTGTAGAATGAGTTTGGGAGTGTTCCTCCCTCTGTTATATTTTGGAAGAGTTTGAGAAGGATAGATGCTAGCTCTTCTCTCAACCTTCGATAGAATTCACCTGTGAAGCCATCTGGTTCTGTGCTTTTGTTCGTTGGAAGATTTATAATCACAGTTTCAGTTGCAGTGCTTGCGATTGGTCTGTTTATATTTTCTATTTCTTCCTGGTTCAGTCTCTGAAGGTTGTACTTTTCTAAGAATTTGTCCATTTCTTCCAGGTTGTCCATTTTATTGGCATATAGTTGCTTGTAATAATCTCTCATGATCCTTTGTATTTCTGCATTGTCAGTTATTACTTTTCCTTTTTCATTTCTAAATCTGTTGATTTGATCTTCTCCCTTTTTTTCTTGATGAATCTGATGGTTTATCAATTTTGTTCATCTTCTCAAAGAACTAGCTTTTAGTTTTATTGGTCTTGGCTATTGTTTCCTTCATTTCTTTTTCATTTATTTCTGATCTGATCTTTATGATTTCTTTCCTTCTGCTGACTTTGGGGGTTTTTTGTTCTTCTTTCTCTAATTGCTTTAGGTGTAAGGTAAAGTTGTTTATTTGAGATGTTTCTTGTTTCTTGAGATAGGATTGTATTGCTATAAACTTCCCTCTTAGAACTGCTTTTGCTGCATGCCATAGGTTTTGAGTCGTCGTGTTTTCATTGTCATTTGTTTCTAGGTATTTTTGATTTCCCCTTTGATTTCTTCAGTGATCTTTTCATTATTTAGTAGTGTAGTGTTTAGCCTCCATGTGTTTGCATTTTTTACAGATTTTTTCCTGTAATTGATATGTAGTCTCATAGCATTGTGGTCGAAAAGATACTTGATACGATTTCAGTTTTCTTAAATGTACCAAGGCTTGATTTGTGACCCAAGGTATGATCTATCCTGGAGAATGTTCCATGAGCTCTTGACAAGAAAGTGTATTCTGTTGTTTTTGCATGGAATGCCCTATAAATATCAATTATGTCCATCTAGTTGAATGTATCATTTAAATCTTGTGTGTCCTTATTTATTTTCATTTTGGATGATCTGTCCACTGGTGAAAGGGTGTTAAAGTCCCCTACTATGATTGTGTCGATTTCCCCTTTTATGGCTGTTAGCATTTGCCTTATGTATTGAGGTGCTCCTATGCGGGTGCATAAATATTTACAGTTGTTATATCTTCTTCTTGGATTGATCCCTTGATCATTATGTAGTGTCCTTCTTTGCCTCTTGTAATAGTCTTTATTTTAAAGTCTATTTCTTCTGATATGAGAATTGCTACTCCAGCTTTCTTTTGATTTCCATTTGCATGGAATATCTTTTTCCATCCCCTCACTTTCAGTCTGTATGTGTCCCTAGGTCTGAAGTGGATCTCTTGTAGACAGCATATATATGGGTCTTGTTTTTGTATCCATTCAGCCAGGCTATGCTTTTTGGTTGGGGCATTTAATCCATTTACGTTTAAGGTAGTTATTGATATGTATGTTCCTATTACCATTTTCTTAATTGTTTTGGGTTTGTTATTGTAGGTCTTTTCCTTCTCTTGTGTTTCCTACCTAGAGACGTTCCTTTAGTATTTGTTGTAAAACTGGTTTGGTGGTGGTGCTGAATTCTCTCAGCTTTTGCTTGTCTGTAAAGGTTTTAATTTCTCAATCGAATCTGAATGAGTTCCTTGCTGGATACAGTAATCTTGGTTGTAGGTTTTTCCCTTTCATCACTTTAAGTATGTCCTGCCACTCCCTTCTGGCTTGCAGAGTTTCTGCTGAAAGATCATCTGTTAACCTTATGGGGATTCCCTTTTATGTTATTTGTTGTTTTTCCCTTGCTGCTTTTATTTTTTTTTCTTTATATTTAATTTTTGATAGTTTGATTAATATGTGTCTTCGCATGTTTCTCCTTGGATTTATCCTGTATGGGACTCTCTGCATTTCCTGGACTTGATTAACTACTTCCTTTCCCATATTAGGGAAGTTTTCAACTATAATCTCTTCAAATATTTTCTCAGTCCCTTTCTTTTTCTCTTCTTCTTCTGGGACCCCTATAATTAGAATGTTGGTGCATTTAATGTTGTCCCAGAGGTCTCTAAGACTGTCCTCAATTCTTTTAATTCTTTTTTCTTTATTCTGCTTTGTGGTAGTTATTTCCACTATTTATCTTCCAGGTCACTTATCTGTTCTTCTGCCTCAGTTATTCTGCTATTGATTCCGTCTAGAGAATTTTTAATTTCATTTGTTGTGTTGTTCATCATTGTGTTTTTGCTCTTTAGTTCTTCTAGGTCCTTGTTAAACGTTTCTTGTATTTTCTCCATTCTATTTCCAAGATTTTGGATCACTTTTAGTATCATTACTCTGAATTATTTTTCAGGTAGACTGCCTATTTCCTCTTCATTTGTTTGGTCTGGTGGGGTTTTACCTTGTTCCTTCATCTGCTGTGTGTTTCTCTGTCTTCTCATTGTGCTTAACTTACTGTGTTTTGGGTCTCTTTTTCGCAGGCTGCAGGTTTGTAGCTCCTGTTGTTTTTGGTGTCTGCCCCCAGTGGCTATGGTTGTTTCAGTGGGTTCCTGGTAGAGGGGACTTGTGCCTGTATTCTGGTGGATGAGGCTGGATCTTGACTTTCTGGTGGGCAGGACCGCGTCCGGTGGTGCGTTTTGGTGTGTCTGTGGCCTTTTTATTATTTTAGGCAGCCTCTCTGCTAATGCGTGGGGTTGTGTTCCTGTCTTGCTATTTGTATGGCATAGGGTGTCCAGCACTGTAGCTTGCTGGTCGTTGAGTAGAGCTGGATCTTATATTTGAGATAGAATTTCTGGGAGAGCTTTCACCATTTGATATTACGTGGAGCCAGGAGGTCTCTGGTGGACCAATGTCCTGAACTTGGCTCTCCCACCTCAGAGGCACAGGCCTGACACCCAGCTGGAGCACCAAGACACTGTCAGCCACATGGCTCAGAAGAAAAGGGAGAAAAAGAGAAAGAAAGAAAGAAAAAAATAAAATAAGAAAAAAATAAAATTATTAAAATAAAAAATTTAAAAAAATTATTAAATATTAAAAAGTAATTCAAAAAAAAGAAAGAAGAGAGCAACCAAACCAAAAAACAAATCCACCTATGACAACAGGAGCTAAAAACTATACAAAAAAAAAAAGCAGACAGACAGGATAAAAATGATAAGAGCAAAGCTAAACAGACAAAATTACACAAGGAAGCATACACATACAAATACACACAAAATGAGAAAAAGGAAAAAAAAAAAATATATATATATATAAAATTAAAAGAGGAAGAGAGCAACCAAATCAATAAACAAATCTACCAATGATAATAAGCTCTAAATACTAAACTAAGATAAATATAAAACCAGAAACAAATTAGATGCAGAAAGCAAACCCGAAGTCTAGAGTTGCTCCCAAAGTCCACCGCCTCAATTTTGGGATGATTTGTCGTCTATTCAGGTATTCCACAGATGCAGGGTTCATCAAGTTGATTGTGGAGATTTAATCCACTGCTCCTGAGGCTGCTGGGAGAGATATCCCTTTCTCTTCTTTGTTTGCACAGCTCCTGGGGTTCAGCTTTGGATTTGGCCCCGCCTCTGCGTGTAGGTCGCCTGAGGGCATCTGTTCTTCATTCAGACAGGAAGGGGTTAAAGTAGCCACTGATTAGGGGGCTCTGGCTCACTCAGGCCGAGGGGAGGGAGGGGTACAGAATGCGGGGCAAGCCTGCGGCTGCAGAGGCCAGCATGACGTTACAACAGCCTGAGGCGTGCTGTGTGTTCTCCCAGGGATGTTGTCCCTGGGTCACTGGCAGTGGTGGGCTGCACAGGCTCCCAGGAGGGGAGGTGTGGATAGTGACCTGTGCTTGCACACAGGCTTCTTGGTGGCTGCCGCAGCAGCCTTAGCATTTCATACCCACCTCTGGTGTCCGCACTGATAGTCGCAGCTGGTGCCCGTCTCTGGGGCTCATTTAAGCGGTGCTCTTAATCCCCTTTCCTTGTGCACCCTGAAACAATGGCCTCTTGCCTCTTAGGCAGTTCCAGACTTTTTCCCGGACTCCCTCCCGGCTAGCTGTGACGCACTAGCCCCCTTCAGGCTGTGTTCATGCAGCCAACCCCAGTCCTCTCCCTGGGATCTGACCTCTGAAGCCCAAGCCTCAGCTCCCAGCTCCCGCCCACCCCGGCAGGTGAGCAGACAAGCCTCTCCGGCTGGTGAGTGCTGGTCGGCACCGATCCTCTGTGCGGGAATCTCTCTGCTTTGCCCTCTGCACCCCTGTGGCTGCGCTCTCCTCCGTGGCTCCGAAGCTTCCCCCCACTCACCCCCCATCTCCGCCAGTGAAGGAGCTTCCTATTGTGTGGAAACTTTTCCTCCTTCACAGCTCCCTCCCAGAGGTACAGGTCCTGTCCTTATTCTTTTGTCTCTGTTTTTTCTTTTTTCTTTTGCCCTACCCAGATACGTGGGGTGTTTCTTGCCTTTTGGGAAATCTGAGGTCTTCTGCCAGCGTTCAGTAGGTGTTCTGTAGGAGTTGTTCCACATGTAGATGTATTTCTGATGTATTTGTGGGGAGGAAGGTGATCTCCACATCTTATTCCTCCACCATCTTGAAGGTTTCTCCCACAGCTCTCTTTAAAACCCATTAAAAACATTGATTTAAATTCAAGATCTAATATCACAGCTCTGGTACGTCAAAGATGGCTATAAATTCTTTGCTACTTTTTGCATTAAGAAGTAGACTCTTAATTTTCCTTTCTTTGTATCCGGGCTGGCTTAGAGACATGCTTGACTAATAGTATGTGACAGAAGTGACATTCTTATACTACCAAGGTCTGCTTTAAGAGCTTCCAGGTTCCACCCAGTCCTCTGGGATTACTCTTTCTGGGAGTTCTGAGAAGCCATGTAAGAAATCTAACTGCTGAGAGCACCATGCCAGAGAAGCCACAAATGGGTTCTCCAGTTGGCAGTCAGTTTAGCGCAGCATTGCAGCCATCTTCTCTGAGGTGCCAGACGTATGTGTGGATCTTTTCTGATACCATAGGATACTGCTGTCCTTGTATGCTAGAAAATTCCAGAAGTGCAAGGTTGTCAATGCTCCCAAAGATGATCCTTGAACAATTGAGGATCAGAGATAAGGTAAATGTTACAGGCTCCAAATGACCAGGTGAAAATTCTGGGTGGTGTTCTATACAATTCTCAGAGGTCCTGGCAGAATTAAGGACTCATTACCTACAGCAGAAACCTTGTTAATGGAGCCCTTCTTGATTTCTCTCTCATACCGTCTCTCATACTCTCTCTCCTTCCCTCTCTTTCTCATTTTCACTTTTCTTGGGATCACATTCCAAACAACCTTCCTGCACCCAAGTCCTTGTCTCTGCAGTGTTCTTTTTTTTTTTAAATGGGAATTATTTATTTATTTATTTATGGCTGTGTTGGGTTTTCGTTTACTGTGCGAGGGCTTTCTCTAGTTGCGGCAAGTGGGGGCCACCCTTCATCGCAGTGCGCGGGCCTCTCACCATCGCGGCCTCTCCCGTTGCGGAGCACAGGCTCCAGACGCGCAGGCTCCAGACGCGCAGGCTCAGCAACTGTGGCTCACGGGCCCAGTCGCTCCGCGGCACGTGGGATCCTCCCAGACCAGGGCTCGAACCCGTGTCCCCCGCACTGGCAGGCAGATTCTCAACCACTGCGCCACCAGGGAAGCCCTCTGCAGTGTTCTTGGGGGGAAATCCAAACTAAGACTGTGCCCTGACATGACATTGCTTAGAAGATATTTTACTCCATTTGTGCTAAAGCCCACTCCTCCTATGATTCCACATTCATAGGGCTTACAGTGGAGACATTTCTCAGGTAAAAATGAGAGATTTTCCACATAGTTATTAGTAATTCTTCCTGACTCCAAATGATGACACTTGCATTTTGAATTTCTGGCTAAGGTGAAGACAGGAATATATACAGTTAGATTTCAGTTGACTAAATCTAAGATGTCAACCTCATTAACACCTCATTGCCAGTAATGGAAATATGAAGCCTGGGTATATACATCCTATTATCATGGTTCAAGATGTCGTCTGTTGGCAAGGGCCACCACTAAACTTGATACAGATTAGAGGGCAGTGCTGTTACAGTGTCAGAATGGATGTAAGTTAACACTCATAGAAAATTATGTTCTAAAATTTAATTTAAAATATTAACGAGCAACAAAGCATTACATAATTATGTCAGTCAACATGCACACTAAAAACTGAGCTCTAGTTGACTCAATTTCAAAGATTTCATTTGAGCCAAGTAATAAGTAATATGATATCCAATCTGAGACCAAATTAAAGCCATTTCTCTGTTCGTGGTTAGTATAGTAACTTACTTCCTGGCAAGAGAAAGCAGAACAATTTTTCTTACACGACAAAAGGAATGACCACTCAAATGTTGAATTTTGTAGCATGCATCAGCTGAATTAAAAATAGTAAAAATATGGCAAATATGTTTCTTTCTGGTGAGGAAAAGACAAATGTCAACTTACCAGTAAAGTGCACGGAGAGCCTGCACCTGACTCACAAGCAGAAAACTCCTTAGAGTGTAAGTGTTTTCAAACATGAAGGAAAACTCTTAAATGTAAATATGTATCTGAGCTTTCTAGAAACATAACAAAAATTTTGTTCTGAATTAGGGTCAGAGGTGGTTCTGGATTATGTCTGAAATCTAACCTACCTAGAACCACACATTCATTCAGTTTGATGAATAGCTTCATCTGGGTGTCTCAAAGATGAACTGTGGAAACCATAAGCTCACATTAAAATTTCACGGACGTTCAAGGGAAAATAAGGAACTCAGGCAACAGTTCCAGAAAGAAGTTGAAGTGTTTTCATGAACTGCTGACCTTTCTGTGCTATACCAAGATCAGTTCTCTTATGAGAGCAAAATATCCCATGACTTTGAGAAACGATCAGCTGTAGAAAGTGGTGGAAAAGAAGGTATATGTGCCTGTGTGAGTGTGTGTGGTGGATGGAAAAGACAGGAAGCAGGCTGAGAGAAGGTAGTTTGTATTTGATAAACTATTAGCAAGTGTCATTATATTATATTGGGACATTATATTCATTACTTAATATATTTATCAAAACCACACCGAGATAGTTGTATTCATGAGAAAACAGATCCAGTGAGATTTTTGAAACGAAGGTCACAACGCTGGTATAGTACTGAAGCAAGATTCAAATTTGAATGTTTTCTAGCTTCTACGTTCTTGTTCTATTCTCCTTCTCCTGAAATAAGGCACAGGACATATTTTCAGCAGCATGGAACCATTTCCATAAGACAACTATTTTTAGCACCACTGCAGTTCTTTATAGGTTAATGGGCACTATCTGTATTCTGAGGAAGTGTATGGAAAAGTAAGCTCTGAGGAGAGCAAGACGTACTCTTCATTTTTTTCTTACGTTGTAACATTCACATCTGTCTAATCAGGAAACCTTGCAAGGAGAAAATGAAGAAAGCAAGAAAGATGTGGGGAGATTTGAGAGAGTATGGACAGGAAGGGGGTAAAGATATTCTTTCTGGTCTTTCCCCTTTTATTGAACAGTAAGTTCCCCAAAGCCTCTTGATTCTTTGCTCAGTACTAGAGAACTGAGACTCTGTTCAGCAAGCAAGCTCTTTGCTGTTATTTACAGATAATGGAGAACATTTGTCATGCAATGGGGGAGATGCTCCAGCTAGAAAAATCTTGCTAGTAAGACAGAGTATGAGTTTCTCTTTGCATTTCTCTTCCAGTTTACTGAATTTACTACATGACATGTAAATGTACATGTAGCACATTTACTACATATAACCTTTTGTCAACAAGAATCTATGTACTTCTGGATTGTTTGCTCAATCCTTTTTTTTTTTTTTACTTTTAGTTGAAATATATTTGACATATAACATTGTATAAATTTAAGGTGTGCAACACATTAAGTGATACATTTATATGTGATTGCCATTCTAGCGATAATTGCCACCTCTATTATGTTACATAGTTATTCTTTCTTTCTCTGGTTGGAATAATTAAGTTCTAGTCTCTTAACAAGTTTAATGATTATAATACAATATTGTCATCTCTATTATATAGATCTCTAAAGTACAGTACAGTGAATATAGACAAAGTCATAAAGACAGAGAGTAAATGGGCTATAGGTCCTATCCTCCCGCCCTGTACCTATCCCCTGATAACCCATTTTACTCTGTTTTTATGACTTTGTCTTTTTTTAGATTCTGCATATAAGTGATATCGTACAACACTTGTTTTTCTTTGTCTGACTTATCACACTTATCATAATGTGCTCAAGGTCTATCCATGGTGTCGAAAATGGCAGGACATCTTCCTTTCTCATGGCTGAGTAATATTCTACTGTGTTTGTGTATGTCACATCTTCTTTATCCATTCATCTATTGATGGCACTTAGGTTGTATCCATATCTTGGCTATTGTGAACAATGCTGCAGTAAACATGGGAGTGCATATAACTCAACATCCTGTTTTCCTTCTATTTGAGTATATACCCATAAGTGAAATTGCTGGATCATATGGTAGTTCTATTTTTAATATTTTGAGGAACTTCTATATCATCTTCCATAGTGACTGCGCCCGTTTTCATTCCCACCAATAGTATATAAGTTTCCTTTTCTCTACATCCTCAGCAGCACTTGCTATCTTAATGATGGCCATTCTAGCAGAGGTAGGATAATATATCACTGTGGTTTTGATTTGCATTTGACTATGCAGTGTTGATTTTGAGCATTTTTTTTCATGCACCTGTGGGCCATTTGGATGTCTTCTTGGGAAAAATGTCTATTTAGTTCTGTGCATTTTTAGTCAGATTCGTTTTTGTTATTGAGTTGTATGAGTTCTTTATATATTTTGGATATTAACCCCTTATCCGATATATGGTTTGCAAAAAAATTCTCCCATTCTGTAGGTTGAACTTTCATTTAGTTAATTTTTCATTTGCTGGGCAGAAGCTTTTAAGTTTGATGTAGTCACACGTGCTGATTTTGCTTTTGATGTTTGTGCTTTTGGTGTCACACCCAAAAAATCATTGCTAAGACCAATGTTGAGGAGCTTCTTCCCTAAGTTTTCTTCTAGAAGTTTTACAGTATCAAGTCTCATGTTTAAGTCTTTGATTCATTTCAAGTTAATTTTTGTGAGTTTTGTATCTTTGCTCAGTCTTAAAAGTGATATTCTAATCTTTGTCCTTCCTTCTCCAACAAGCCCAAGTATGTTAGTTATCGATTGTTACATAACAAATGACCAACTATACACTTAGCAGCTTAAAACACATTTGTTATCTTACAGTTCCTGTGGGTCAGGAGTCCAGGTATGGCTAACTGGGTCCTCTGCTTCAGGATATTACACAAGGCTTCAATCAGGATGTGGGCCAGGGTTTGGGTCCCATCTGAAGACTCAGCTGAAGTAGGTACACTTCTGACTTCACATGCATTTTGGCAGAATCCAGTTCCTCAAGGGTTGAACTGAGGGCTCTTCTGTTCTTAGCTAGCTTTTGTCTGAAAACTGATCTCAGTTCCTTGCTACATGGGCCTCTTCAACATAGCAGTTTGCTTCATCAAAGCCTTCAAGATGAAAAAAGCATAGAGTCTGCTAGCAAGATGATAATGTAGAACAGGATGTGTTAAATGTGAAAATATACATTAACTCTCTCTCTCTTTCTCTCTGTCTCTCTCTTTCTCAGTCTCAAGATTGGAGAGATCACAAGGGTTGGGGCATTCAAAGAATGGTTTAATAGCAGGTGGGATATCTTATTGACCCTAAACACTATGTATAAATGCTATGTAGCTATAAAAAGAAAAGATATGTATTCAGCCAGAGGAAATGGCAAAGGCAAAAGTACAGATGTATGAGTTCAGATGGCGTGTTCTAAGGAAAAGGAGAACACTTGGCTACTGGAAGCAGAGAAATTGTTCTGAGAATTAATATTAATCTCTTATATTTACATAGACCTTTCTACCTGACAGACACCACTTTAAGTACTTTACCTACCTTAACTCATTTAATCTTTGCAATAACCTTTTGAGATAGACAGCATTAGTATTCCCAGTTTGAAAATGAGAAAAGTAGATCTGGAGAGTTTAAGTGACTGGGCAAGTTTACACAGCAAGTAACTGACAGAAATTGGATTCAACCCAGGTATTCTGGTTAAAGCCGGTTTACACTATCCTATGAAGGCAGAATCTCTGTAATTTCCCCTCTGGTTTTGCCAGTTATAATCATGTGACCATGAAAGAAGTCACAGAACCTATAGACTTAATTTCATATTCTTTAAAATAAGGTTGAAATAGATTATCCTACAGTCCCTCTCAGCATGAAAATTTTATTGTCGAATGGATTTTAGGACATATCAAGGACTGATACAAGCTCTTTCACAGAAAAGAGTCATGTTCCAAAGAATGTTTTAGAAAATTATTATGGCAGGAAGTGCTATATAGGCTGGATTAGAGAAAGAATATAGTCAGAGGACTGGATAGAAGACCATTGCTTTAGCCCAGGACTTCATAGACTGCCAATGTAGTAGCTGGAGAAATAAAGACGTGTGAGACAACAGTGGTACAGTAGGCATCTCATTACCATGGCAGCCAGATTTGGGTTTTATTCTTGAGTCAGTCATTTACTAACCGTGATCTCAGGAAAGTTACTTATATTCTCTAAGCTCCAGTGAAATGGATATAATAAGACAGTGTTGGTTAGGTCGGCATGGCTATGCTGCAGTAATAAGTAGCCTTCATATAGCAGTAACTTAATGAAATAACATGTTATTCTTATGCTCAAAATCTGCTTAGGTTCTAGCTAACTATCTGGGGCGATGAGTGATCCAGGCCAGTTCCACCCATGACTCCAGAACCCATCACACAGCCTCCTAGGAAGCACAGCAGAGGAAGAAAGAGCAGACAGGTTATTCAGGGACTTTTTACTGCCTCATCTTGTCAGGAATTTCCTCCCACTGTGCATTGGCCAGAAATATATGCTCCTACCTAAGCTGAGGGCCTGAATAGTACAGTCTTTTTTTATGCCAAGTAAGGAGAGGGGAACAGATGTTGCTGATCGTCAGTGAGGTCTACAAAAAATACCTAATTTATTTCGCACAGTAATATCCTCAACACATTTCAGAGGTTCTTGGTGACTGATTTCTGTCACTTCACTCTTCTTGACAGAATTGAGTGTAATAGGAGTGAAGAATAAATAAGGGAAATTTAAAAAATACTCCCAAATATTTAATGTCTTTTTCCTTCAGTCTGTCACTCTCTCCCTCTTTCTCTTTCTCTCCCTCTCATGTGCACAAACACATGTGCACACATACACATAGACACATGCACACACAGACATCAGAGCCTAACTAGGGAGCACGCTTATATTCTAAGCACACTGAATCAGCCTAGTTTCTCAAGTTTCAGCTAAATGTCCGCGGACGTGGTTATTAATATTTGCAAAAGTGATAAATCCAACTGGACTTCTCAGGTCTGTCCCGAAGTTATTGTTTCTTTGATTTTTTCTTTGTTCTGGTATTCTGGGGAGTCAGAAAACCTGAATTTAGGTCTAGGTCTGCTAAAGGTCATTTCTGACATTACAGATCTATGATTCTCAACTAGGGGAAGGTTGTTATTTTAGACAGGATAATTCCTTATCATGCAGGGATATCTTGTACTTTTCAGGATATGGTCGTCTCTGATCACTGTCTCTAAATTCTTCAAGCCATTCTTTTTTTTTTTTCTCTCTCTCTTCACATTACTTTTATTGTCTTCAGGGCATTTATCACTGTTGATATTGTCCAATCTATTTTTATGAAGTAGGGTTATTATTATTATTTTGCCATGATGTTACATAAACATTTTCTGGAAATAAATTTTTAAAAGAAAATTTTGTAGTCTTATAGTACAAAAGGAATAGATCCTGTATTAGAAATTACCAGTGGGTTTTTGCGTACTCCGTTTAGATATGCAGACCCAATTCTACTAGTATATCAGCTTCATGGAATAAACATAGGATTTGGTTATGGGTTCAAATCCTGGCTCAGCTTACCAGTTAAATGAATTTGAAAAATGCTGCTAGCCTTTCTGAACTCCACTTCTTCCTATTTGTGGAAGAGTTCTTTCACTTGTCTGGAAATTCCCTGACTGAAACTGTTTGTGATGTTCATTGATGTATTCTAGACTAGTGCCTGGCTCATAGTGGGTGCCCAATAAATATTTATGAATAGATATAGGAACTGAGTCACAACTGAAACTCAAAACTAAATTTGAGTTTTAAAGGATATATGTAGTAGGCCCCCAAATTCCAAATTTGGCAGTGCTGGAAATTTCTTTTCAGTTCTGTATTCATGGAGAGAGCTTCAGTTGCTATAAAGGGAGTGGAGTTTATGGGTAACTGCCTCATTGTCACTGGATGTATTTTTATGATTCTTCCCTTGGAGGAGGAAGTAGCTAAACTCTCTTGAAAGTCATGGCCATAATTTGGTGAAGTTGAATGGAAATACCTTTCTAGTATGAATATTTCTGATGGCTTTTGATTTGACTGATTTATTTTTTATGCTCCCTATTAATTAGTCATGGTGGCTCTAGCCGCCAGTCATCTCTAGCTAATTGTTCAACTTTCATCCTGATTCATTTGTGCCAAGCATTGTGGCCATAGTCAGATTTCTCTCAGAATTGTGAGCAGTTCTCCTTGGATACAGCCTAAAGTGTCACAGATTGACCCCCATAGAAATATTTTTCACAGTCATTACTAAAAGTGACTGAGAACCAAGGCTAATATCACTACCCTTCTCTCTGTGCAAAACTTCTGCCCTGTGATGCTGGGAGCATTTTCAAAGATCTAACATTCAGTCTGCTCTCCCTAGAGTCCCCAGGAGCAAAGAGTGGAGAGGGTATTTCTTCTAAGATGCCCAGGACTACCTGACCACCTCGGTTGCCCCTCAGCCCATAAGGCACTGGCACCATGTTAAACAAATTAAGTAACATTACCACAATAATATAAAAGGAAAAGAGAAATAAATTAGTTGAACACATACGGAGCCAATAATGGGTAGGGAGTAAGCAGATTCTGGACGACACGTGAAGGAGGACATGCATTGGTTAGGAGAAAAACGTTAGTTGCCTATTATTTCCAAAATGTTTTTAAGATTTAACAGACACTGCATGTTCCCAGCCATCTGCTCTATATAAACATAAACACACTCATTAATGGGCCTCTTGAACTTCAAAATCAACTATTTGAGAGTCTAAAAGTCTGCATTTTATTTCTATGGTACAGTTTTAATTCATTCTCCAGCTTTGGGTTTTCAGCTGCGTTTTTATTCACTCAATTATGATGGTAGGTTCACTGTGTTGTAGATATTTGTGCTTTTGTATGTGGCAGTAAAAATGAAAATGCTTAGTTGCTAAAGACATATTTGTTCCACTGTGTTCTGACCCAGTAAAGAGGAGATAGTGTCATACACAGCTGTGATCCACAGAGATGCCCAGAATATATGCTGGAATTTATGCAAGGTCCTCCTGCTGGCAAAGAACCAGCACAAGGAAAAGACAGATAAGTCCAAAAGGGGCCATGTTGTGTTTGCCTGAATA
The DNA here is from genome assembly GCF_949987535.1 of Balaenoptera acutorostrata. NCBI lineage: Eukaryota > Metazoa > Chordata > Mammalia > Artiodactyla > Balaenopteridae > Balaenoptera > Balaenoptera acutorostrata. Next base: position 79,226,689 of record NC_080073.1, read on the forward strand.
TATGCTGATGAGTTTAGCCAACGTCCCTCTCCAGTAGCTGTGAGCTGGTGACTAAGAAGTAACAGAGGAATAGTTTTTTGTTATAGGCTATTTTGGGGACAGTTTGTGATTAGGACAATTAGGTCTGACTACTCTGAAAGAAGATATTTAGTATAGCTGTGGTTGAGTCAAATTGGCTGCAACATGGAATTAAGACTCAAAGAAGGCTTTCTGTTTGTTTCTGGGAGAGCTAAGGAAGAAACTTGTCAGAGTAAGAATAGTGAAAAAGAAAGAAACCAACGTTCTCTACGGACCTAAAAGTTCTCTGGTAGTTGCTCAAATGAGGGTAATGTTTACAGAATAGCGATGCCCAGTAGGAACAATTTATGAGTTGAATATTTCTGAAAATCCCATTGAATTCTGTGTTCTTGTTTATATAAAACAGACTTGTGCAGAGTGAAATAGGCTTGAACAAATTTCCCTTGAGGTTTACTTCAGATCAAAATATACGTTTTTTTCAATTATGCCCTGATTCTTAGACACTAATCGAGTTTTTATTCAGTTTTTGTCTTAGAGACAAAGAATCCCAAAGAACTGGCACCTAAGTATACCTGGGAGTTATAGAAAGGGAATGGGCTCAAACACATTTACAAGTGATATATCTTAAGGTATGAGAGAGGAACACATAGGGGCAGAAATATAATGGGAAGGAAACTCGGGTCTCATTTTTCCACAGGAAAATGAGTATAATTAAGGTCGGTACCGTGCTTTGCAATTTACATAGTTCCTCCCCTTATGAGTTACGGCATCTTTATAGTAAACACCTAAGATAAAAAGGACAGGTTTTATTCTTACCTTTGGGGCTCAGAGGCCTTCTGAGACTTGCCTCAGGTGCACTTTGTGAGTGCAGTGAAGTCAATATTTGAACCCAGTTCATCCTCATCCAAACTCTGTGATCTTTCCACCATCCCCCACTGTCATTTCATACAGATTTTGGACAGATATTCATTCCATTAGGCTCAATGCCTTAGCCATGTTTTAAAGAGAACATGACCCACGGTGTCAGGAAACTCCTGAAGCAAAGCCAACCTGTCTCTCCTATTTCAGGCATCAAGTCACTGGTGTCAGTACTGCATTTGCAGCAGCTGGCTGCCTGCTGTAGACTCATGTCACTACTGCAGCTCAGTTAGCCACACTATGCTGAGATACTGAATAGAAAAGGGATGCTGTTTTAGCACTTAACAGCCATTCCTTTCATAACAGGTTTTATGTGCAGGCTTTGGCATTGTGTGATTTAATTTTTACTACCAACGTGGAGGTAGTGTAGCTGTCCTCCTTGCACAGGGAGGACACCAGTGTGGGTGGGCAGAGGCAAGGATGAGCCCCAGAGCCCTGACTCCTCAGGTTTCCATAGTTCTCTGTCACCCATCAAGCTGCTCATAAACAATAGCAATTTATTCATATCAAGGGTCCTTCCTCGCTGCCGGCTACAGATGTCATGTTCATATTTACTCCGTCTTGGCACCTGTGCTCGTGCTCTATTCTCTCACTTTCCCTCACATCTCATTTCTCCTCTCCTCCCCCCGTGGAAACCCTACTCTCCATCTAAGGCTCAATTTAAAATTCCCTCTTTTTCAAATACTTCACCCTGCAGTATTCTCTGTCCCTTTTTCCTTTAGAAATGTAATTGTGTTTCTAGTTCATAAATCTAGTATTGGGGCTCACTTTTTTAAATGTATATTTTACATATTAATGTTTTTGTTTCATTTTACTAGTCTTAGTAATCTTCCAAAATAAACGATGAAATCTCTGAAGGACAAGGTAAATCCTTTCTGAGTATTGGCTGCCTAGCTCAATGCTGAGCATATCAAGGTCAACAAATGGATGACTGGTTTTAAATTACTTGCATGTTCAATCTATTTGAGGGAGAGATATCTTAGAATTCCTCACTGTGCCCAACACATAGAGGTGGCTTAATATTTACTCTTTGAATTAGATTACATGCCTTTTCCAGTTGCTTAATACTAGTTTCATGAAATTTAGGCAGCTGCCTCAGAGTCTTCATATAGATCTACTATTAAATTTCACTACTTTATGAATGTTTTATATAATATGAAAATCTATATTAAAAAAGACTGATAATTTTCGTATAGTAATAAAAATCACCAGATCAAGCTGATTAAGTATTAATTTTTTTCTTGCTATGTTGTAAGATGTGGTACAATCATATTCTGTCTCTTTTTTTAAAAAAAGTCTCCTCTCTCCAATTATACAAATTATACTGCTATGTCCTCATTGGGAATATTTGAAGTCTAGCAGGAAAATAAAAAATATACTGTATTCACTCGTATCATAATTATTCAGATAGATAAATAAATAAATATCTATTCTCCCTGCTGCTTTAGCCATGAAATAATGCTGAATCAGAGAAAACAGAGTCCAAAAAGGCCCATTAGCACATAGTCTTATCCTCTTTGTCACTACAGGAACCTTCACTGTAATGCGTTCTCTAATGTGATGAGGAAATGAGTCAGCACTCTTACACAGAGGGAAATGTTCCAGGTCTCCTTTTCTTGTTGATTTACTGTCAGCTTCTATTTGAGTTAGACTTTGGGCCAAATACAAAACAGAACCATATTCATCCCCCTAATGTTCATTTCCAGGATCTCTGGCTGGCTGCTCATCGCTCAGGGCAAGAGAAGACACGTGAAACAAAAAATGACAGGAAGGACCCCTAATACACACACACACACACACACACACACCCCAAAGCTTGTAGATGCCAGAGATGTAATGAACTATTTTAGTGGTGTAAAGTATAGCAGAATTGAATGATACAAAGAGAGAAAGAGAATTTTTGCAAACATGCTTTCGTTCCAAGGTCCTAGGCTGTTGAATACACTTCATTGTTGCTCACTCCCTCACTGTCCTTCACCATAGAGGGAAGTAGAGTCAAGTAGAATCAAACCAAGTGTGGCAGATTTTATTTTCCAAAGATGGCCATAGTAATATTTCTAGTCCTACGTGCTCTTTTAGATCTTTATCAATCTCCTGAAGTAGATGAGACCTATTTCTCTTCCCCTTGAACCTGAACAATATTTTTAACTGTCTCACAACTAAAATGCAATGGAAGTGACACACCTAACTTCCAAGGTTAGATCATGAAATGTGATAGGACTTCTCCCTAGACTGCATTCATTCTCTCCCTCTTTGTCTGTCACGCATAGAGCTTAGTCATCAAGTCCACAATGGCCCAGGTGGAGAAAACCAAGTGGAAGGGAGCTGAGGCTCTGTTTAAAAGACATCATCAACTGCCAGACTTGAGTGAATAAGCTTTCAGAAGACTCTAGCCTTCAGCCTTACAATCTTCCAGCTGATAGTGGGAAGCAGAAACTGTCTCTACTGATCCCTGTCCAAATTCCTGACCAATAGAAGTGGTAGAATTAACAAATGGTTGTATTCTTCCGCTACATTTTGGAGTAATTTTTGGAGCCAAAGTAAGTGGAACAGATTAAGGTACTGGGAAGTACACTACTGTAGTAGTAGAATCTGAAGCATATTCCACTGGAAAGATGTGATAGGTAGAAGCCAGAATGACCTTGAGGAGAATGTTTGTAAAAGCCTAAAGGGCCTCAAAGTGATTGTTAGGAAGAGTCAGATGGTTTTCAAGAAGACTGTCAGGGAAGCCTTGAAAGTGTGGAAATGTTATTGCAAGATGGAGGAAAAAGGACTCTTGTTCCACAGGGATGGAAAGTTGTTTGCGGTAACATGGGACATAGAAACTGTATCTAGTGAACTGATGAATTTAGCTAAGGAGATTTTTAGGTAGAATTTAGAAAGTGTCTTCTGCCTTTTCTCAATGCCATAATAAAATGAGAGCAGAGGGGAGCTAAAAAAGGAATTGTTCTGTTTTCAGCAAAATTTTAGAGGACATATGAAGAAGACAGAGAACTTGGGCTTGAAAATAAATCTTCCTCATACCTTCCTCTTTAAGATTCTCAAATTAAGAAAGGGTTTCATAGCAAACACAAAATCTAGGGTGGGTCTCGAAAATGTTTGGTTAAGACTGTTACTAAACCAGTTCCTTTGCTCAGCATGTGGCAAGCCAAATACTGGGAAGCCGAGTTTGCAGCAGAAAAAGAGTTTATTCACAAGGCAGCCAAGTGAAGAGACTGGAGAGCAAATCTAAGATCTGCCTGCATGAACATGAGGGGCTTGAGATATTAATGACATAAAGAAGTAAGGTGGTCTTAGGTGTAGGGAAAGGCGATTGAAGTCAGGGAAAGGTGAGGCAGTCGGTGTTCTGGGTAGGTGTATCTGGGTTACATGCTTCCTCATGGGATGCATGTTTAAAAAAGAGGCACTTAGCATGATATGGGGGTGGAGTTTTCGGCCTTCTGACAGCAAAAGGTCATTCATCGGACTGCTATGCAGACCTAGGTTCAGGGTCAGTGGTCCCAACAAGTCTTAGCCAGCTGGAACTGAACAAGAGTTGACGCCAAGTTTCTAAAAAAAAAAAAAGAAAACCTAAGCCCCCACTACTATAGTGACTCATACATCAGAGATGTTATCTCTAGGGATGGTTAAGAAGTCTTGTGATATATTACCCAAGCTAGGTGAAGCTTGGAGGGTATGCAAGTAAAGAGAGGGGGAAAAAGTAACTAAAGTGAGCTTAATCAGTAAAGGCAGTTTACAAGCAGAGGGGTTTTAACAAGCTGTTCCCTTATCTATCATTCTGTAAGATAAGTTCAGGAATTTCTGTTAGTCACCAGCTTTTGTTAACTCTATGAGACAAGGTTTCAAGACCTCAGAAAGCTATAAGACAGTGCCTGAGAGAGCCATTCTGTCAGACACAGACCCTCTCTGAGAATCATAAGGACAGAGTCCCACAGCAGCATCACAGGAAACCCAAGGTAGAGAAAGACTTTTGCATAATGAAATGTATCGCACATTGATTCATGAGAAACTCTTAATGTTTTTAAAAGAGTATATTACTTCGACTGAAAGGGACAAAAGTAAGATGAAGAGAGGCCTTATGGCTCCCAAACTTCAATAGTTAAGAAACAGGATGAGAAAAATACTCAGCTTCAAACACTGGTCATTTCTTATGGAAAAGGAAGGATGACACAGGAGTCAAACCCAAAAGCCCAGAAGGCAAAGCCCTTAGACACTGTAGGAAGTAGACGGAGGCCTAATTAAGGAACTGGCCCTATGGGTATAATTGGAATTCAGATTTGCTATGAGCCAAAGATTGCTGTGTATTTCATATTTTTCCTTTCTATGAACAGAAGCCTCCCTACTGGTTGGCTATCCAATGTCTGCTTCACCACCTTAGATCTGTGAGTGACAGGTAGATAACTTGCCTCTAGACGTAGATTGTTGTAACTGAGGAAACATACTTGAAAAACTGCAACCAAGATTTGTCTCCACCTGAACCTGATCTAGATCACAAAATCTGGGATCTCAAGCCTGAGTCAGTTATTGTAATAGGGTGATATATTGAGGGTCTTGGAGAGGGGAGAGTGAGAACACTTTGCATGTTGGAGGGATGAAGTTTCTTGGGACAGATGGTAGACAGTGGCAGATTATGTTTGCAAAAATGGCCACAGCAATATTCCAGGGCAACATTCTCTGCCAGAACTTTGCCACTCCCTATGAAGAAGTAGAGTCCATTTTTGCTCTGGTTTAGTGGAATGCAGTGTAAATGATACTACATCATTTCTGAGGCTGGGTCGTAAAAGGTGATATGTCTCCCTGCTCTTTCTTTGTCTTTGCATGCTTGTCCTTGGACCCCTGCTGTCGTTGTCCATTTAGAGAAACCATGTGGAGAGTAACCAAGGCTGCTGGCCATCAGCCTATGTAAACCTCCAGGCACATGAGGAAATGAGCCATTGGATCATTCTAGGCATGGGGGTTTGCATCTTCATTCTGAGGCCCCAGACATAGTGGGGCAGAATCTGTGTCTGCGGTGCCCTGTCCAAATTAGTGACCCACAGAATCCCTGAGTATGATAAATAGTTGTCTCCTGACACTTAAGTGTTGGGCAATTTGCTACCAAGCAATTATGTCTAGAACACCAAGGAACCTATGATCCCTTATAACTCATCCATCCATGTGGAGTAGAGAGGGTTCAAAATCCAGTGTGCCTGTGCTCTTCCATATTCATGGATTATCACAACCTGAGACAGATTTCTGACACAGTTGCTGTTCTCTTGGATATAGTAGAACTCTTGCACCGTAAGAGTATTGTATGTACTCAAATTTAAGGAATTATTTTCTTCATAAAATATGATTAGATTGGGGGTCCAGCTATCACACTTTCTTTGCACAAAAGTTTTCCTCCGAAAGGGGATATGACAAACATTTATGATGTGAAGACTGAAAACTAAGAAGTTAAAAATTTCAGTTAAAGGTGTTGGAGTATTTGCATGCGGTACGGTCTCCTGGTTCTAACCACCCCACAGGCTGCTCATTCTAAGGGGAGGCCTGTCAGTCTCTGCCCTCAGCACTGACAGACAGCCACCCAGTTCAGGGACAAGGACACTCGGGGGGGTGAAGGGACTGATTAGGAAATTTTTAGAAAAAAACCCAACATCTGTATTTACCAGCATAGTCTTTTATTTATTAATATGTATTGACCAGCAAGGATCACTAGACATTTGAGGAAAGCAGGTAACCAAGAGAAAGGACAGAAAGGACAAATAAATACGAACACCTGAGGAATATGATAATTGATGTAAAAGAAGAAAAACATAAAAATATCTAATTGGTATCCCCAGAGAAGTTTTAGAGAACAATGAATCCATAAACTAGAAGGAAATGCTTTGGGAAAAAGAAGCGACTGAGAAAATAAGAACACATAAAATATAAAAACATGTTAATGACCACCAACAAAAAAGGTAAATAAAGGGAAAATACAAGAGAAAAAAGAAGTAGAAGTCCCATATAAGAAACGTTTTAGAAAGAGAATAGGAAAAAATAGGTAATAATCAAGAAATGCTAGAATAAAATTCCTCAGAGAAGAGTCTAAAGCCAGAAAAAATTTAAAAGATTTACTCTCAGAAATGTCATCATAAAATTTCCATATTCTGGAACAAACATGAAGATTCCATGGTTTCAAAGGGAGAAGATCAGGGCATAGGCTGTCATTCAATGAAAAAAACACAATTGGTATCAAACTGCTTTGCAACAGCACTGGGGGCTAGAAGACAATGTAGCAATGACTTTAACCCTAGAATGTTCTCTACAGTAAAACTCCTAAATGTTAGCAGGAGACAGTGAAGAGAGAAAGAGAGAGAGAGAGATTCATGTGCAAGTACTCCAAAAACCTCTCCTGAACATTATCTGGGAAAAAAATGACTAGAATATATTTTCTAGCCATTAAAAAAGCATATGCATCATACTTTTAATCACTTGATCAAATGTAAGAAATTTAAATCATATCTGTTTTGGATGCAGGAAGTATTCTCAAATAAAACAATTATTTGGAGACAGGAAAACCTGTCCTTATCTGTAGCTCCAGTCTCTATCTCTACAGGCACAATTACTCATTCTATTATGAAAGTGGTTACACAGTTATAATCTTATAATTATTAATAGTGTTCATATTTATAGAAGCATTGTAAAGTGAAGTCAGCTTTTAGTTTAGTTACAGAGCAAAAATAAAATGTGATTATATTTTACTTGTAGAAGCTATGCTATACCTGCTATAAGAAGTTTGGGGAAAAGATCTGGAGGCAGAGTATAATTGCTGATATCATCATTTTAATAGTGTGAATGAATGGTATTCATTAAAATTGGTTAGTAGAGTTTTAATGTATTTAATAGGGCAACCATTAGACATTAAACAACTAAACACCTGAATGATGACAAAGGAAAGAACCTGCTTTAAATGTACTAAATTTCTCATCTTTCATAGTGTAGAGTCAGTAGCACCTTTTTCTTTGTAAGGGCACATTGCTGTCCCTTAATAAATGTGGGTAAAGTAGTCATAAAAATAAATATTATATATGCCTTTGTTATACTAAACATAATCATGTTTACTAAGTATAAAGCATCAAAAATGTCACATAATCTTGAAGTTGATTGCTACTTATAGCAGAGAGCTATGTTATGAACACTTTGATAAGAATTTTTGTCCAAATGAATTATATTCTTCATGTAAATGCCATAGAATAAGATATATTGGATAAAATTATTGCTGCTGGAAACATAAGCAAATCATATGTGAAGAATTTCATATATAATCATAAAGCAAAATATATATATACGTATGAATTACAAAGGGAATACATGATCAAATCTTATTTTTATATCAATGGAATTACTATGTTATTCACATATTACAGATGAGAAAAGTAATGATTAAAATAGTTTTATCTTCCCCAAAGTCATGCAGTTATTAAGCAGTATAATTCAATTTTGAACTCAGTCTTCTGGTACCAGAGAACTTATATTTTCAGATAAACATCTTGAGCACTTTTAGGTGGACTTTCTATGTACTTGACTTTGAAGCATGCAGTTTGCTGTAATACTGAGAAGAGAATTTACATAATATCTCAATAGATGATGATGAAATAAAAGTTTATCTCCCAAATTAGGTTAACACACAAATATTCTATTGTCATTATTAAGCACACATATACAAATATATAATAAGTCAACTATTGATTTAACATTGTCTCTTTAGTTTTAACATTGAAGCCACAAACTTAAAATCTTGAAATTCATTAAAAAATGAATATTAAAGGTTTTGAAGAAGCAGAATTGTCCTATATCAGTATTTCTGACTTTGAAACTCATGCCAGAACAATAGTAACTCAGAAAACCCACCACCTCTGAAATCATTCTTATTTGTGATCTGAGACAATAACTACTAAACTGGTCTTAGCAAAGTGGAAATGGAAGAAAATTAGATTTTTATATATAACTGAAAAAATAATGTCATAACCAGGAGAGTCAAGCTGAAGTAGCTGACATTTTTGCCCTGCTTAATGTCCCAGTACTTTTATTTTATTTTATTTTTATAAATTTATTTATTTTATTTATTTATTTTTGGCTGCGTTGGGTCTTCATTGCTGTGCACGGGCTTTCTCTAGTTGGCGACGAGAGGGGGTTACTCTTTGTTGCGGTGCGCGGGCTTCTCATTGTGGTGGCTTCTCTTGTTGCGGAGTATGGGCTCTAGGTGCACAGGCTTCAGTAGTTGTGGTGCATGGACTCAGTAGTTGTGGCTCACAGGCTCTAGAGCGCAGGCTCAGTAGTTGGTGGCGCATAGGCTTAGTTTTTCCACGACATGTGGGATGTTCCTGGGCCAAGCCTTGAACCTGTGTCCCCTGCGTAGGCAGGTGGATTCTTAACCACTGCGCCAGCAGGGAAGCCCTGTCCCAGTCATTTTGAAAAATTATGTAGAGGATGCAGTAAACGTCAAAATACATTACTTTTGCAAGATCTCTAATTTAATCTTCAATTGAAATTCAACTAGAATACAGAAATTAGCAAGTAATTTTTCCAAACTTGCATAATTCTTATGATCCTCTTTGTGTTTGGTAGTATCTGAATTTTCTTCTTAAGGAGGAAGAAAAGGCAAACTCACTAGAGAAAACAATTCAACTTATTTAGTAAATTTCCCCTTATCTCTGAGCATCTTAGTTAAATGCCCCCCACCACTCATGCATATAATAAAGATTCTCTTGACCATAAACCGTATTGGGTTAGTTGTTTGATGCCCAGGCAGTGCCTGAGGTTGTCTCTGGGGTCCAAGCACTAAGCTATTAGAGGGAATCTTCACAATGATTACAAGGCTTTAAGGCTTACCTCTCACTCTGTTACAGCTGAGTGACGTTGTCAGAACTGTAAGAGTTTTATGTATTTTATTTATAATCATCACCATAACGCTGTCAGGTAGTTAGGATTTTCCTCATTTTGTAACTGATGCAAATGAGGCTCCAACTGGTTATTAACTGGCCCCAAACACTCAGCGAATAAGAGAGAGTGAGCCAGGGACCAAAACTGAAACCATGTGACTTCCAAGTTCATATGCTTTAAAATACAGTAAGTTGATTCTTTTAATAAAATGAATAACATATGTTTTTAAAAGGAGGCTTTGTAAATCATGATATCCCACATGAATTTAAGAAAATGCTTTTCCAAAGTTATGATTTATTTTTATGATGTGACCCATTGTTTATCTCTGAACAATACTCCTTTCTCTTGTGCTGAAGGTATTATGGATAAATGTCCTCTATTTCTAGGGATAGAGTTTGTGCATGGGAAAATAATATACATATACATATACTATTTCTGCATATATATTTATCTTAAGGGGATACAGCCATTATGATGTAGGTATGTAGGTACCACGGTGTAGCATAAATTTTTATAGCTTCTGCTGACAAATTTTGATCAACAGATGAAATGTGTTTTTGTCACAAATGAAGGTATATATTTTCTATGGCAATGCTTCTCATAAAAATCACAGTGCTGAGTGAGGCATAGGACATGCTGCAGCCCAGGTACCACTGGTGCACCTGAGAATTAAGACATATAACATCAAGTTGGCAGCAAAGAAAGATGTTTGAGAACTTTATCTCCAGATTATATGGGAGAAACTAGTGCCAGTGGGATTTCACAGACCTCAGGAATGGCCAGTTGTACAGTAGGATAACTCTGGATGGTTTTATAGGATTGTGAATACACTGGTGGTGTTTTAGGTCACGTACTTCCTCATGTACAACCCCAATTTTTATTCTAAAATGTAGCATAAACAGAAAAAAAAGAGGTTGAGAATCACTGTTTCATCTGTGTACCTTTTGTGACACTATGTCCAATTCTCTCTTCCCAATTCCATTATTTAAAAATCCAGGACACATGCGTCTTCTGTAGAAATGGTCACAGCATTCCTTCATTCCTCAGGGAACATAGAAATGTTTGCAGATATGGATGCAAAATATAGTGGTTTTGATGGCACTTTCTATGTATAGAGTTGTAAGTAGCTGCCCCATGTGTCTTCCATGTCTCTCTATACACAAGCTAATCCTCCTAAAATTTTGCTTTCTTCATATACCTTCAGGTCATTTCCCTCTTCAAAAACCTGAAATGATTTCCTGTTTCCTTCAACAAAATGTCCAGACACTTCAGGTTAACAGTGAGAGGTTTCAAGTTCTTACCCCCTCCTATGTTTTCAGGAAAATAGCCAACTTTTCAGGTTATTTGCTGCAGTCACTATTGCTTGCTTGAGTATGGCCACTTTTGGTCACCCTGTATCTTAATTAAACTTATTTTTTCCTTCTCTAAATCAAAACTAAACTCCTTCAAGTTCCAGTTCAAAATCATTCTCAGTTCCAGACTACAGGGCTCACCCCTACTCTGACCTACTTTAGAATTTACTTTCTCTACTTTTGGGTAGTTCTCCTAAACAATTTTAAAAAATTTTTTGTCTTTCTTCTATTGCTGTTTAAAAGTTTTTCTCTTTAAATAGAAGCAGTGTCAAAGTGTCCATGGTCATGGTGGTGGCCTCTAGCCTTCTCTCACTTTGTTAAACGCAGAGACCTGCACACAGTTGTTGATTAAACGATCAGGCAATTCATTTATTCAGTAATTTATTCGTGTAGTACCATAAGACACAGGTTGCCTCTTGTGTTGGCACAAGTGTTACTTGGCCACAGAAGAAAATTATTTATATTAAATGCAAAATAAGAAAATGAGAAAAAATAAGTAGTAGGGAAGCAAAACTTGCCATCCCAACATGTCTCTTTGGCATGCAGGTTATTTTGAGTGGAAAACAATCAAGGCCCAAAAGACTCAGGAAGAAACTTTGAGCTTCTCCCTAATAGCCTGAGAATATAGATAGAAGACCTGTTCCAGGAAGGGAGCTATGGCTTCCCCATAGATAACAACAGTAGAAACTAGGTGTGCAGACAGAGAGGAACCTAGCACAGTCTGCTTGTTAAAGTTCCTCTCTGCGTCCTGTTGTCTCTGCCTTGCCCAGCAAACGTGTGTTTACCAAACATTTGCTTTTCCCTCTCCATGTCAATTTGCCTTCAACCCCTTTGAAGTCCCAAACCACAACCTCCAACATCTTCTTGTGTCTTTAGCCTAAGATGGTATTGAAGGTGAGGTTTTTAGCCACTTTGGTGAGTTACTCAGTTTTCCTGGGTCATTCACGTATACATGTTATTAAACTTTTGTTTGATTTTCTCTTGTAATCTGTCTCATGACAATTTAATTCTTAGACCAGCCAGAAGAACCAAGAAGGGTAGAGGAAAATTTCTTCCTCCCCATCGAATCTTACAACATTAATAAAATTACACTGGGTGTAACCAAAAAGAAGTAAAATGAACTCAGGAGGGAAGTCTTATTATACCATGGTTTCAAGATATGTTGCTTCTGTAAATGATTAGGGATTATTATGCTTGTTTGTTCATTTTGGGGGTCTAAGATCATTAGTAAGAGCATAACGGAGCTGACACCATTTCTGTAGACATCAATGACATTCACCAGCGTTTCCGGTTCAACTAGTGCAGCTCTATTTCTTAACAGTAAAATTAGTCTAAGGGAATAATATCTGGGAAATAAATAGAATTTAAAAGTCTTACAGTGATTGAACCTTTGAAGGAAAGAGTAGAGATTGTAGAGAGAGTGTGTAGACCCAAGAATTAGTGTCAAAAATCTTTACTGGTCCTCATTACCTTATTACCCCCTGTTGCAAAATTCAGAACTTTAGGCACTTCATATTTCAAATAGGGGGTAACATTAAAATATTAAACATTTTATAATATATTGTAAACCAAAATCTATCTACATAAAAATTAGTAGTAATGCAAGCTGAACCAACAGTTAATTTTCTTTTTATTCATTATCAGAATTTTCACAATAGTAAAACTGAATCATTTGAGTTTTTCCATTTTTTTTCTCCTTAATTCTGCCCACCTTCTAGTGGGGCTACTTATGCCTTTTAAATATCCATTAAAAAACCTTGTTATTATAAATATGATGACCCCCCCCAACATGATGTATAGAAGGAAAATAAAATTTCCATTTTAAGTTATACAATTGTGTGATTGTTCTAAAAAAAGAAAAAAAGAAAACACTCTCTAAATACAATTTGGAAAATAAAGTTAGAGGTAAAAACAAAATCACCCCATAATCCCATAGTCAAAGAATATTTAACACTTTAGTTTCTTTCCTTCTAGCTTCTATATAACGCATTTGTATGCTGTGTTGAATACATACAGCTTCTGTCGTCAAAATGTCATTGTAGTGTAAGCCCTGACAGTTGGTTTTATTGTAATGCAAGTGCCTGCCTTAAGCTTTGATTGCAGAGACATCCACTTCAAAGATGGCTGTCTGGAATCAGCACACTTCCAGCTCTACAACTGGATGAAGAGCCAAGCAGTGTAGCCGAGGCCTCCCCTTTGAAGCTTCTTTGTTTTAGAGATCCTGTTTGATTTAGATAACTGGGCATTTGGGTCACTTGCTTTTCTCTTCCCCTGCTTTAAGTTCCTGAACTTACTTTTTTTTTTTTTTTAAACTTTTTTCTTTCTTTTTTTTTTTTTTAAAGGAATTCCTTTATTTTTATGGCTGTGTTGGGTCTTCGTTTCTGTGCGAGGGCTTTCTCTAGTTGCGGCAAGCGGGGGCCACTCTTCATCGCGGTGCGCGGGCCTCTCACTATTGCGGCCTCTCTTGTTGCGGAGCACAGGCTCCAGACGCGCAGGCTCAGTAATTGTGGCTCACGGGCCTAGTTGCTCCGCGGCATGTGGGATCTTCCCAGACCAGGGCTCGAACCCGTGTCCCCTGCATTGGCAGGCAGATTCTCAACCACTGCGCCACCAAGGAAGCCCTGAACTTACGTTTTAAATTCACCAGTAAACAGCCCACGAAACCCTACCCCACCCCCTACCCTTGACCCCAGTAAAAGCAGAATCCCAGGCACATGCGTTCTCTTTCTTTACTTGTGAACTTGCTGTGTGGCCCCAGGTGTGCCGTGTGCTTTCCAAGACCTGTGAGTAATAAATCTTTTTTTTTCTTCTTTCGGAGTTTCCTGATGGTTATTGCTGAGGGCATCTTGCCATCGTAATAAGGACCAAGGACTGGCCCAGCCATAACATAACAAGACTGTGACTGGCACAAAACAGTCATTTTAATTTTTCTGTCATCCCTTTACATTTTATTCAATAAGAAAGATTTTCCCCAGCCACTGGATAAGATATCATCAGGGCCATGACACTGTGCTCAATCTGAAGTTGTAGACAGTCTCTTCAATTAGCAGAAACAGCCTCTCTTCATTAATAATTTGAGTGCCCTGTCCAACGTAGTAAACAGAATTCTGAACTTGATTTGCCACTAATTACTCTCCCCATCCCAGTTCAAGTCTGCTTCAGGAATTGTTGACTTGCACCAAATAGACTGCCAGATATTTCTCCAGCAAAGATGGGTCATTTGGGATCAGCAGAGAATTGCAATTTGCGGTCTGTAGCCATGGCGAGCAGGGTGCAAGTCCCCACATGGTAAGGGAAGGAGAAGGCTCTTATAGAGAAGAAAAAGAAGTGGGGAGGGCTATAGTAAACAAAGACTTTACTAAATAAAGGCTTTTCATTGGCTGAGTTGTTGCCAGGAAAGGAGGAGTCTTCCTTCTTCCTGTTGGGCTCTGCTATCTTCACCGAGCCTGAGAGCACCCCCTTCTGGTCTCCTGACTTTATTTCGTTGGAATTTCTGTTATATTAATTTTTTACAGAATCCTGAAGTGGGCATGGGGAGAGCGGTGTCTTCTTATTTTCCTCCTAACTAGCTATCTGGATCTTAAGTCCCTCTGGCACTAAGACTTGGAGCAGGAAGGGAAGAAACAAAGAAATACATCCTACTTGAAGTGGTGTCAACAAAATCAAGCTCTTTGTTCTCTGTAGTCTGGCAGCAATCTTAAGGTTGAGTCCCTCTTTCCTACATTTCCCTTGACTTGAGTGAATACACTTATATCCATGGTTGTCTCTTGGGAACCTTCCTCGGGCCCGGGGTTCTCATCTGTATTCTTGTTGCTAGGGTCCCACCACTATTCTAGACAGCTATAGATAATCTCACACTGGCCTTTCCCCTGTTTGCGTGCATCTACAGCCCATGTCCAGAAAAAACCTGATTGTGCATGGCAGTCCTAACAGAGCAGCGCTATCTTAGCTGTGCCCCAAAGAAATTTAGGAGCCTTTATTTTCACATCCGAACTTCTGAGTATTTCCTTAAGGTATTGTCTTAGTCTGTTCAGGCTTCAGTAACAAAATACTAGAGACTGGGTAGTTTATTTTAATTTATTTATTTTATTTATTTTTGGCTGCATTGGGTCTTCGTTGCTGCACGCGGGCTTTCTCTAGTTGCAGTGAGCGGGGGCTACTCTTCATTGCGGTGTGCAGGCTTCTCATTGCACTGGCTTCTCTTGTTGTGAAGCATGGGCTCTAAGCGTGTGCGCTTCAGTAGTTGTGGCACGCGGGCTCTAGAGCGCAGGCTCAGTAGTTGTGGCGCACGGGCTTACTTGCTCCACGGCACATGGGATCTTCCTGGACCAGGGCTCGAACCCGTGTCCCCTGCATTGGCAGGCGGATTCTTAACCACTGCGCCACCAGGGAAGCCCAACTGGGTAGTTTATAAAGAACAGAAATTTATTTCTCACAGTTCTGGAGAGGCTGGAAGTCTGAGATCAAGGTGCCAGCAGGGTTGGATGAGGGCCTTCTCCCAGGTTGCAAGCTTCTCGCTATGTCCTCATATGCCAGAAGGGATGAGGGAGCTCTGTGGGGCCTCTCATGATTTCATCACCTCTCAAAGGCCCCACCTCCTAAATTCCATCACAATAAGCATTAGGGTCTCAACATATGAACTTGAGTGGGGACATAAATATTCAGACCATAGCAGATAGGTCCTGACAAGTGAAAGAAGTAGGTCATTTTGAGGTCTGCATTTTCATTTCAATTACATATTGAGAATATCTTTTTCTTCATTGTCCCATGCTGTCATTTGTTTGACTTTATATTTGTTTAGATTGCTCTCTGATTGAGATAACTTTATTTAAAAAAAATCAAATCAAGCTCTTTGATCTTGTGATTATTTCTGCTTAGAAAGTCATTGATATGCAGAAAACAGTCTTCTACATTCCAAGGTTTATCTCCATCTTAAACATTCTTTGCCTTCTGCTTGAGTGACATCAAATTCTGCTTGTTTTCCTTCATATTTTTTGATTTCTTTAACCTGACCTTAATATTTAAATGCTGGAGTTCTTTGATGTTGTATTTGTGACCTGCTTTCTATCTCACGGGGAGTCTCTCCCATTTCCTTGAATTTAGTTACTATCCCTATATGAGTACTTATCGAATGTATACCTCCCTTGCAGAGTTTTCTGTTGACTTCTAGACATGCATTTACTTTTTTATTTAACACCTTTGCCTGGCCAAATCATAAGACTAAATTTTAAATAATGACCCCTCCCATCCCAACTTGTTCCTCCTTTAGTGTTTGCTATCTCAGCAGATAGCTCAACAGATGTACATGGGGTTTGTATTTGACCCTTTGTTCACTCTCAGCCCCTAGATTCAATCAATCACCAAGCATTAATTTCCTTGTCCAAATATCTCTTGAGTCCATTATATTTCTCAGGCATTTCCTCTGTTATCATCCTAAGTCTTATTAGTATCATTACTTACCTTGACCCTTTCACCATCTCCTAGCCTAGATACTTACTAGACAGTTACTCTTTACCTTTCAAGATAATTCTCTATAATAAAATTAGAGACTTAAAAAATAATATTTGTATTTCATCCCTCTATCTAAAGCTCTCTAATCATCCTCTGTTTTCATTAGAGCAAAGCCCCAGAGTATTAACATTACCCATGAGATGGTGTTGTCCAGTGAGGTAAATCATGGTTATCTCTTGCCCGGCTCCTCAGAGGATACATTCTACCTATAGAGTGGCCCATTTTCTTTCTCTTTTGTATCCTTTCTAGTCTCAAGATGTTTGCATACACTACTGCCGTATCTAAATCATATGCTACCAGCCCCCTTTCCACCCATCCACATGCTGCACACACATGCCCACCCTTTGCTTAATGTCACAGTCTGTGTAACTTCCCCATGTAAGACTTCTGAACCCCAGACAGGTTTGGTCTTGCCATGAATTATAACCATTTTTCCCTGCCCTTTCATTTATACCAGTAAGTTCAGTGTATCTCTAATGCTGACTGCAAGCGTTCAGACTATGTGTACTTTATTCATTATTGTACGTTTAAAGCCTAGAACAGTGCTTAACACAGAGTTAGGTGCTGAAATATTTATTGAACAAATTATAGCTTTAAATAATCAGACTATAGCTCAAGGTCAATAGCCTGAATGGGCAGAATAGGTAAAGAGCTGGCAGAAAAGAGTCCTTGATCCAGTTGCTGTAGCTGCTACACGGATCTTATAAAAAAAGCTTCCAGAAGATAATTTTGGGAAGCCTTTTAGGTATTTTGTGCCAGGTGATTGGTAAAGCTCTGAAGCTAGAAAAATTCAAATACATCTCCAGTATTTCCTGTAAGGCAACTCCTCACTTCAAATAGCCAAATTTAATATACCCTTATATGTTACCTGTCACTCTGTCCATCCAACTAGAGAAGTAGATAAGAGAGGAGGAGGGCTTCCCTGGTGGCGCAGTGGTTGAGAGTCTGCCTGCCAATGCAGGGGACACGGGTTCGGGCCCTGGTCTGGGAAGATCCCACATGCCACGGAGCAAATGGGCCCGTGAGCCACAACTACTGAGCCTGCGCATCTGGAGCCTGTGCTCCGCAACAGGAGAGGCCGCGATAGTGAGAGGCCCGCGCACCGCGATGAAGAGTGGTCCCCGCTTGCCACAACTGGAGAAAGCCCTCGCACAGAAACGAAGACCCAACACAGCCATAAATAAATAAATAAAGCACACCTAGTATAGTGTAATTTAAAAAAAAAAAATTGATTAAAAAAAAATGTTTAAAAAAAAAAAAAAAAAAGAGAGGAGGAGAAGAGAGAATACAGTATTTAACGGATACTGTCTCCGTGTGGTAGAATTTAAAGGACTCAAAATTATTCTTTACAGTCTTGGCATTTTACATATGATTGTACACATTTTAAATTTCACAATTATAAAAAGTCACTTCACATATAAAGTATCATTAAATGAAAAGCTAGATCAAGCACCCATGTTTACATGAATTCAATCAATGTCTATTATATAGAACCTAGAACAGGTACTCTATTACGATTAATTTTATGACTTTTATCTTTAATCTGAAGTTTTCCATTATTTATCCTCTGGAAAATCCAGGACACAAGAAACTGAGAGTTTTTTTTTTTCTATTCATGCTACAATGAATTGGAGAAACAGAAGTTGCTATGCAGACATGTAATAGACTGGAAGTTTGGAGATATTGACTGTCATAGACTATCATCCTTGAGAACTAAGAGTGTGCAGATACCCCAATTATTTCATATATATATATAAATATATGTTAATACACATATTAATTATATGTAGTTATTTATAATAAAATTGCAAAGCTGCTCAAAATAGAAAGTGAATTTCTAAAGTACATTAAAAAATTCCCTCCAGATTGATGTCTGTCACCACCATCATTAAGAAATTTGAACTCTTAAAAATTAGAATGAGTTGCTAACTTTCAGTTATTTCTGTGGGCTTTGCAATACACCTACAATTAAGAAGAAAGCAGGGCATTTCTCAATTATCCTCTGCTTTTGTAAGTGAAATCCTATCACTCTACATAGCAATTATGTCCTCTTTTGGATAACAGGATGAACATAAGGGAATACTTTTTTCGGATTGACATGCCCTATTTGGATGTAACTCATTTGAAAAATCATGGAAATATCAAATCATTTCTATTTTCAATTTAAATCATGTTCAAGGATAAATTGTGTTAAGCATCTGTGGTGTCACTGTTTATTTGTATTTTCTCTCAGTAATCAGTATTCTTATTTGATTATTTTAAAGGTAACTTTTAGCACCATGATAATGGTGCCATGAGACTTTTATGAGACTGGTGATACCTCTTATTTGCAATGATGAGGTTTGATTATTAAGATAGTCTGTCTCATGCCTTGGCCGGTTATTGACTCAGGAATGGAGCAATACAATAGAGTAAACCTACCAACTCCTTGTTATCTCTGGAGCAGTATATCCAATTGTGCACATAAGACTAGGACCTAAGTCTTTTTACCTCAAGCATAGTACATATAAGTCTAGCAAGATTGGTGGGGACACCAAATACTCATCAAATAAAAAGCGACCAAATAGTGACACAGAGTTTTGGTCATTTGCTCTCTTAAAGTTAAGAGGAGATCTTAATTTTCCACTTAACTATATTCTCTAACTTGAATGTTAATACAATAAAATTCAAAGCTCCATGACTTCCGACTCTACTTTTCATTCTGAAAAGGACAATAGTAGAAAATAGGAATAATAAATGAATATAAAAATTGTTTTCAAGCCAGGTATATAATTTATCAGCATGCAACAAAAGATGATTTTAAAAATGGGACAGAGTACTTTCAGATTCAAAGGGGCAATGCTTCAGAATAGAGAAATGTCATAAGATGCATGAAATTCTTACTATAAATCAGATTTATGCTTCCAGGGCAACAACATCCAACAAATTCACTTAGGAAATGAATCATAAGACCAAACAAACTGCTGGACTTTGAGGTTTCAGTGCACTTTTTCCTATTCACCTAAAGCATCTTCACTCAACTGGAGTCTGAACTAGCAACAAGATAAATTATCTAAAAATGAGGGTTTTGAGTAGTGAACAGGCAAATATAAGGTTAATCCACACTTGTAAGCCCATTATCTGGTCACAAGTAAATCCCCATGTCTATTGGATATCAAAATCACACAGCCATAAGTAAATTATAAGTCGTCTCATAAAAAATGGATCAATAGCATTTAAGGAATAGACTTTTAAGTGCACTATACCTTTATGTTTTTTAAACATGAAGGAAAAAAATATATGGATAAATTTAGCACTAAACCGAATAAATATATTCCCTTGATAATTATTGATTATACTCAGTTGGTTAAAAAAAAACATTGCAAATGATTACAAAATAGTAGCTGATGATGATGTTTCAGATATTCTCAATAAAAAAAAATCATAATATGGATTGATTTAATGAGCAGTGTGTTAGAAGTTGGAAAGACCAAGAAAATCTATATCTTCCTTTGTGGGTCTTCATAGCCCACAAGGATTGCTGAATTCTTTTTACTGATTTTAACTAGTTATTTTGCATAAACAGTTTCTGGAAAAGGTCTGAAAAGAAAGTAGGTAAAGGTATATACCCACAGTTTTGAATTATGCTAAGCAATGATGGAGAAAAAATCCCTCCTTAGTTCTACCTGTGATTCTAATTATCTTATATAAATAGAAATGGCAGCATTTATGACATTTCCGTCTTTACTACATTTTAACATATTGTAGGTATATTCATATTAGTAGCTCTTAACATTATTTTTTAAAATGTCAAATTCCTGGACTCTTTCCTACATTGTAAATAGATAAAAGTCTTCATGTCATTTTACATGGGATAAAATGTATGGAAAAGGGACATTATAGAGAGAGAAGAATTAACCACATAAACACTTTTACTCAATTTCTATTCAAGAGTCCATCCTTCTGTGCCAGAAAAAGTTATAGGAAAACATTCACATAACAAATAGTGTTTAGTTTTTACTTTGTACTTTGCTAGGTGTTGGGAATGAAGCACTAAATAATATGTGATCTTTGACTTTGAAAGGCTTATAATCTAGTAGAATGAGACAAACAGGTAAAGTGCAATAGGTCCCAAGATAGATGTGTACAAAAGAATTCTGTAGAAACAAGGAAAGCTTTCGTTGGAAAGATGGCTCCTAGGTGAGATTTAAAAGTCAATTGTACTCCAATAAAGATGTACAAAAATAAATAAAAGTCAAGTTGGCATTTTCCAGATGGATAGAGGTAAAGAAGAGTCAGAGGTATAGAAAGATCATTCTAAGAGAAGAGAGTATGTAGAGAATGCCACATGGCATTGGCAGTGCTTCTCACACAGCTGGGAAATGTGGAACCCAGCTGCACATCTGTATCTTAGTGGCAATCCTATGTAGGTCAGGGGGGTCATGAATTTTAGTTAATTATTTCTGCCACCGAGTTACTAGCCTACAGGTGGTAGCTGCTGGCATAAAAACGGAAGAAATGATTTAGAGAGAATATGTAATATGAAAATAGAAGAGAGTCAAGGAAAGAGTTCCGGAAGCACCGACAATCAGAAAGAGAGGTAAACTAGAGGCCACAGAGGGGAGTTTAAGAGGAAGAAAGTGATGAGGTGCAAATGCCGGCAGAGAATTTGAGTTAAAGGGGGTTAAGAGCAGCCTTTGACTGGCAATTAGGAAATCACTGGAGTGGTACCTAAGTGTTGTGGCCTGAAGTGTAAATGGAAGGTGGAGAGGTAGAGGAATTGAGGTTATTTCTCTCTTGAAACTTTGTATTTTACAGAAAAAAGAAACACAAACTGGTAGGTAGAGCCAATGTAGGACTCTTTTCCTTTTTTCTTGACTCCCCTATCACCTTTTTTTTATATGGAAGAGAATCCAGTACAGACTGGGACAAAATAGAAGAACAGCAGTGTCAAGTTGTCCCAAAGGCAATGAGAAAAGATGGTATTAAAGACAGGTGTAAAGGTCAGCCTTGAGCAGGAGCAGGTACACTATTTCCTCTGACGCTGCAAAAGGAAAGGGTGCTCAGTTCAGATGATTTATGGTATGAGAAATGGGACTTCCCTGGCGGTCCAGTGGTTAAGACTTCGCCTTCCAATGCAGGGAGTGCGGGTTCGATCTCAGGCTGGGGAACTAAGATCCCACATGCCTCGTGGCCAAAAAACCAAAACATAAAACAGAAGCAATATTGTAACAAATTCAATAAAGACTTTTAAAAAATACATTTAAAAAATGGATGGGGTTTTTGCTTGGTATTCTGGATGTTCTTTATAAAGTAGATGGTAGAGTCTTTTGTTGAGAGAAGGAAGGATATCAGCCTGGGCTTGAGGAAAGTCAGATGTGGTGCACTGGATGTTGAAAGAAAAGCGGCCAGGGCAAATAGACAGATTGATGAGCAAGGCAATATTTGGCTTAGATGGGAGACTGAGAATGAAAAGAGCAAAGGGTTTGAAATCAGAAGATGTGTAATGGAATTTGTACTCTGCCTAGTGTTGGCTATTCACCTTGCACAAATCAGTAAATATTTCTGAGTTCCAGTGTTCACGTAAGAAAAATAGGAGCAGTAATATCTGTTCTATTATCTTCATGTGATTATTTAGTTGATTATATATAATTATGTATGTGAAAGTAGGTTATAAATCAAATTTATGATTAGCTTTCGATCAAATTAGACCTCTGTAAAATAAAAATAAAAGATGATTATGTTGACGATCAGATAAAAAGAAAATACACATAGACAAAATAATAATTTGGAGAGTAAAGTTAACTTGTTTAGCTGTAATATGAGATTCCACTTTTGATCTACCACCTTTATGAAATAGGCCTCTATTTCATAAGATAGGCTCTGTTTAAGTGCTAGCAATTCAACTTCATCTTTCACTTTCTAACTATGATAAAATAATGTTCCATGACATTAATTCTTTATTTCAAAAAAAAAAAATTCTTTATTTCAGCAAAGGCTAAAGCTGTGCAAATAAGTACATGCAAGCTTAATCTGTTCTGTCTGTAGTCTCACTGTCATTTCAAGGTCCTTTTGGGATGCCATCTGGGCTGGTTTATTGCTTGGATGAAGTTTATAAATATGAATGAATAAATAATTTTTGGAGTTTCTGCTAACTCAAATTAAGTTGGATGCAGTGTCAAGTAAACAGTACATATCATTTCACAAAGGAAATAAGGATTTATTATCACTGAGGTAACAAATTCCCAAATTATATTTTACTGGATATACAAAAATGTTTGCATCCACTGTGCTTCAAATCTTTCACTATTTGAAGAGTCATGCTTTTTACTACAGTACATAAATTCATCATTCCCCAGCAGATTATTATGTTTTCTAATATGATAACTAGTCTTATTTATCCCATTGGATGTTCACTAAAAAACACAACCATGATTCATTGTTAACCTTTTCTAAAAGTTCTGCGATGGAGAATAAGGTAATTATTGACAGGAATCGTTTTCAGCTTCTTTAATAGTGAACTGTTCAAGATAGGTCAGCCGAATGTTTTAAAACTAAATTTAATTTGTGCTCAGGAAAAAAAGGGACGCCCATCAGTTGATGTGGAGAATGCTTCAAAATTTTGCTCATCTCAAATATATGTCTCCAGAAAAACAGGAAACAAACACAAATTAGGAAATCCTTCTATACCAACTAAGAATTTTTTTTATTAAACTGAGAAAAAGTATTCAAGAAAAATAATGTTATGTGGCTATCATATTATAATATAGATATCTGTACTGTGTTTACCTTTCATAGTGAATTTGTCTCCACATCTCAGCCATCTAGTGGATAAGAACATTCTGATTGCTCTTTATATATTTACATATTTGATATCATAAGATCCTTACCAGTTTTTTAATCGAAGTATAGTTGATTTACAATATTATATTAGTTTCAGATGTATGACATAATGATTCAATATTTTTATAGATAATACTCCATTTTAAGTTATTATGAAAGGATGGCTACATTTCTCTGTGCTGTACAATATATCCTTGTAGATTTTTTATTTTATACTTAGAAGTTTGTACCTCTTAATTCCCTACCCCTACTGTGCCCCTGCCCCCTTCCCTCTCCTTACAGGGAAACCACTGGATTTTTCTCTCTATGTCTGTGAGTCTGTTTCTGTTTTGTTATATTCATTTGTTTGTTTCAATTTTAGATCCCACATTATAAGTGGTAACATACGCTATTTGTCTTTCTCTGTCTGACTTATTTCACTGAGAATAATAGTCTCTAGGTCCATTCATGTTGTTGCAAATAGAATTTCACTCTTTTTTATGACTGAGTAATATCCCATTGTGTGTGGTATATGTATATAAATGTATCTTGGCTTCTGTAAATAATGCTGCCATGAACATTTGGATGCATGTATCTTTTCGAATTAGTGTTTTTGTTTTCTTTAGATATACACTCAGGAGTGGAATTGTTGGATCATATGGTAGTTCTATTTTTAGTTTTTTAAGGAAACTCCTTACTGTTTTCCATAGTGGCTGCACCAATTTACATTCCCACCAACAGTGCACTAGGGCTCCTTTTCTCCACATCTTCACCAACATTTGTTGTATATGGTCTATTTAGTGATGAACATTCTGAGAGTTGTGAGGTGATAGCTCACTGTGGTTTTGATTTGCATTTCTGTGATGATTAGCAATGTTGAGCATCTTTTCATGTGTCTGTTGGCCATCTGTATGTGATCTTTGGACAAATGTCTATTCAGGTCTTCCACCCATTTTTTGTTTTTTTAATTTATTTATGTTTTTGGCTGTGTTGGGTCTTCGTTTCTGTGCGAGGCCTTTCTCTAGTTGCGGCAAGTGGGGGCCACTCTTCATCGCGGTGCGTGGGCCTCTCACTATCGCGGCCTCTCTTGTTGCGGAGCACAGGCTCCAGATGCGCAGGCTCAGTAATTGTGGCTCACGGGCCTAGTTGCTCCGCGGCATGTGGGATCTTCCCAGACCAGGGCTTGAACCCGTGTCCCCTGCATTGGCAGGCAGATTCTCAACCACTGCGCCACCAGGGAAGCCCCTACCCATTTTTTTTTTTCCTACCCATTTTTTAATAAAGTTTTTGTGTTTTTTTGGCATTGAGTGATATGAGGTGTTTATATATTTTGGATATTAACTCCTTATCAATCATATCATTTGCAAATATCTTCTCCCATTCAGATTATCTTTTCATTTTGTCAGTGGTTTCCTTTGCTGTGCAAAACCTTTTTAGTTTAATTAGGTCCCATTTGTGTATTTTCCTGTGCCTTAGGAGGCAGTTCCAAGAAATACTGCTACAATCTACATCAAAGAGTGTTCTGCTTATGTTTTCTCCTAGGAGTTTTATAGTTTCCAGTCTTACATTTAGGCCTTTTATCCATTTTGAGTTCATTTTTGTATATGGTGTTAGGAAATGTTCTAATAGATGCTAAAATCCTCAACAAAATATTAGCAAATAAAAATCAACAATATATAAAATGGATAATACACCATGATTAAGTGGGATTTATCCCAGAGTTGCAAGGATGGTTCAATATTTGTAATTCAATCAATATGATACATCATATTAACAAAAGGAAGGATAAAAATCCCATGGTCATTTCAATAGATGCAGAAAAAGCATTTGACAAAATCTGACATCTATTCATGATTAAAAACTCTCATCAAAGCTGATCTAGAGGGAACCTATCTCAACATAATGAAGGCCATTTATGTTGATGAATCCACAGCTAACATCATACTCAAAGGTGAAAAGCTGAAATCTCTTCCTCTAAAATCAGGAACAAGACAAGGATACCCACTATCACCACTTCTTTTCTTTTTTAATTAACTAATTAATTTAGTTATTTTTGGCAGCGTTGGGTCTTCATTGCTGCTCACGGACTTTCTCTAGTTGCAGTGAGCAGGGGCTACTCTTCGTTGCGGTGTGCAGGCTTCTCATTGCAGTGGCTTCTCTTGTTGCAGAGCACAGGCTCTAGGCATGCAGGGTTCAGTAGTTGTGGCTCGTGGGCTCTAGAGCACAGGCTCAGTAGTTGTGGTGCACAGGCTTAGGTGCTCCATGGCATGTGGGATCTTCCCAGCCCAGGGCTTGAACCCATGTCCCCTGCATTGGCAGGCAGATTCTTAACCACTGCGCGGCCAGGGAAGCCCTCACCAATTCTTTTTATCATAGTACTGGGAGGTCTAGCCACAAAAATCAGACAAGTAAAATAAATACATGACATCCAAGAAAAGAAAAAGTAAAACTGTCACTATTTGTAGATGACATAATATTATATATAGAAAACCATAAAGTCTCCACCAAAAAAACTGTTAGAACTAATAAATGAATTCATTAAAGTTGTAGAATACAAGATGTTTAATAAACAGAAATCTGTTGCTTTTCTATACACTAGTAATAAACTATCAGAAGAGAAAGTAAAAAAAAAAAAATCCTGTTTAAAGTCACATCAAAAAGAATAAAATACCTAGGAATAAAGTTAACCAATGAGGTGAAAGACCTATATCCTGAGAACTATAAAACATTGATCAAGGACTTTGAAAATGATACAAACAGATGGAAAGTTATCTCATATTCTTGGACTGGAAGAATTAATATTGTTAAAATGTCCATACTACCAAAAGCAATTTACAGATTTAATGCAATCCCTATCAAAATACCCATGACATTTTCCACAGAACTGAAACAAGTAATCCTGTAATTTATAACTAGCCACAAATGCTCCGAATTGCCAAAACAATCTTGAGAAAAAGAACAAAGGTGCAGGTATCATGCTCCCTGACCAGACTATCCCACAAAGCTACAATAATCAAAACAGCATGGTACTGGCACAAAAACAGACACATAAAGCAATGGAACAGAATAGAGAGCCCAGAAATAAACCCATGCAACCTATGGTCAATTAATCTACAACAAAGAGGCAATAATATACAAAGGAGAAAAGACAGTCTCTTCAATAAGTGATGCTGGGAAAACTGGACTGCTACACGTAATAGAATGAGATTAAAATGATTATTAATAGGTATGTACTTAATGCCATATTTTTAATTGTTTTTTTTGTTTTTTGTAGTTTTCCTCTATTCTTTTCTTCATTTCTTCTCTTGTGGTTTGGTGATTATCTTTGGTGATATGCTTCGTGTTCCTTTCTCTTTAGTTTTTGTGTATCTATTGTAGTTTTTTGATTTGTGGTTATAAGGGGGCTCATATATGTTGATCTATGGCTATACCTACATGTTTTAAATTGGTAGTCATTTAAGTTCAAAGAAATTCTAAAAGATCTACATTTTTTTACTCCCTTTCCCCAAGTTTTGTGGTTTTGATGTCATATTTTACATCTTCATGTTTATCACTTAACTGTTTGTTGTAGTTATAGTTGATTATAAAATATTTTTGTCTTTTATTCTAAGTACTAGCTTATTTAAGTGGTTGATTCACAGCCTTTACCATATATTTGTCTTTACTTATGTAATTTTTCCTTTCCTATAGATTTTTACTTCTTATTCTGGCCTTTTCTTTTCCACTTAAAGAAAACCCGTTAACATTTCCTTTAGGGTAGGTTTCGTATTGATGAAATTTTTCAGTTTTTGGTTGTCTGAGGAGTTCTTTATCTCTCCTTCAATTCTAATAATAATCTTGCTAGGTAGAGTACCCTAAGTTGCAGGTTCTTCCCTTTCAGCTCTTTAAATATATCATGTCACTCCCTTCTAGCCTGCAATATTTCTACGGAAAAATCAGCTCATTATCTTAGGGTGGTTTTCTTGTATATGACTCTTTGTTTTTCGATTGCTGCCTTTAGAAATATCTCTTTAACTTTTGCCATTTTAATTATGATATGTCTTGGTGTGGGTCTGTTTAGGTTCATCTTATTTGGGATCCTCTGTGCTTCCGGTAACCTGGAGATCTCTTTCCTTCTTCAGCTTTGGGAGTTTTCAATCATAGTTTTATCAAATGCACTTTTGACCCCTTTCTCTCTCCTTTCTCCTTCTGGGATCCCTATAATGCTAATGCTGGTACACTTGGTGTTGTCTTGGAGGTCCCTTAAATTGTTCTCATTTTTAAATTCGTTTTTCTTTTTACTGCTCTGATTACACAATCAGAGAATCTCCATTATTCTATCTTCTAACTTATGCTTTTGTTTTCTGTACCACCTCGTCTGCTATTAATTCCTTCTAGTGTGTTTTTCATTTCTTATTGTACTCTTAGTTCTGGCTTGTTCTTCTTTATAATCTCTAGTTTCTTGTTAAAATTCTCACTGTGTTCTTCTATTCTTTTCCCTAATTCAGTAAGCATTCTTATCACTAATGCTTTGAACTATTTACCTGGTAAATTATTAATCTATGTTTTATTATTTGTTTTTTCAGGGGTTTCTCTTGTTCTTTCATTTGAAGTAAGTTCTTCTTCATTTTGCTGAACTTTCTCTGTTTCTATGTAATCAGGAGTAACAGTTACCTATTCCAGTCTTAAAGGGGTGTCCTTTCGTGGGAGTGTCCATATACAGTCTGCCTGTTCCCAGTGGCTTTGGTAGGAGAGCTGGATCTGACATGAGCATGAGTCACATCTTCCCCCAGGATGTGCTGGCAACTATCACCTTGGTAGGAGGTGGGGCTGGAGATGGAGGGGCTTGAGCCAGAGCCAGGTGTGAGCTGGGCCTTCTTGTTTTCTCAGTGGCCAACACCACACTATTGAGGGTGAGGGCAGGTCCCAATTTGCTGGAGCAGAAGCCCTGAGGTTCAGGTCCAAGCTGGCTCCATTCCCTTTAAGTGTGTGCTTTCCCCCACGTCAGCATCAGCCTCCTTGCCCCAGAGGGGAGCAGTGCTGGAGCAAGAGGGGCCAGAGTGGGTACTTGACATAAGTCAGGGTGCAGGCTGTGGTGGTCCCAGCACCAGTCAGAGTTCTGGACCGCTCCAAGTGCTCTGCCTCTGCAAGCACCAGCAATGGCTGCCCTCGCTCCATTCTGATGCCATGCCGGGTTTCAGGTAGCTCTGTCCCTCACAACTGTGCAGTCCCCTCTGCCATGGCAGCCCTTGCCCTACCGTGGAGATGTGCCACAGACCAAGTGGGGCCAGAGCCAACAGTCGGCTCAGGTTGGGCCATGTGGTGGAGTGGTCTCAGGAAACTGTCCAGAGTCCCAGGCAGTTTCAGTCTTCTTCCTCCGTCTTGTTTTGGGAGGAAGCACGTGTGTGCACATTCTTCATGAGCAGAGTCTATGTTTCTTACAGCCCTCCTGTCAGTTCCACTGGTTTCCAAACCAGCTAAGGGGACTTGTCTTCCTGGTATTGGACCCCAAGCCTGGGGTGTCCAGTATGTGGCTCAGACACCTCACTCCCCAGGGAGAGAGAATCTCTAAGCCCATGTAATTGCCCTTTCCTTCTGTGTTGCCTCCCAGGGACAGAGGTCCCAACCTAATTGCTTCTCTTCCCTTCCTACCTGATTCTGTGTGGATCTTTCTTACAACCTTAGTTTTACAAGAGTCTTTCTGCCAGTCTCCAGTTTGTTTTCAGTGAGAATGTCTCCAATATAGATGCATTTTTGATATGTTCGTGGTTGGGGGTGAGCTGCACATCCTCCTGCTCCACCATCTTGATCTCCTCTCCCTCACCAGTTTTTGTTTTTGTTTTTGTTTTAGCATTTCATTTTTTTTAAAATTTATTTATTTATTATTTATTTTTGGCTGTGTTGGGTCTTCGTTTCTGTGCGAGGGCTTTCTCTAGTTGCGGCAAGCGGGGGCCACTCTTCATCGCGCTGCGTGGGCCTCTCACTATCGCAGGCTCTCTTGTTGAGGAGCACAGGCTCCAGACGCGCAGGCTCAGTAATTGTGGCTCACAGGCCTAGTTGCTCCGCGTTATGTGGGATCTTCCCAGACCAGGGCTCGAACCCGTGTCCCCTGCATTGGCAGGCAGATTCTCAACCACTGCGCCACCAGGGAAGCCCCTCCCTCACCAGTTTTATTGAGACATATTTTCTGTTTCTATATCAGAAAATTGCCCAAGGTGATAAATCATCAGTCATCATCATCAACAGTATTATTATTTAAGTGGTCCTCATTTCTAAAAACCTTTTCAATTTACAGTCTACATTTAGATATAGTGCCTCATTGACCTAGCGAAGTCCATGATGTTGATGGGGAAATATTATCTTGATTATCACCACACCTCTCAGCACACACACATGCGCGCACACACACTGTTACACACATATACACTCATTGATAACACTCGGATTCCATGGTTCTCTGGTTCCAATGCCCAGGGAATCCCAGACAGGGATTCTGTTGGAGTTTAGCTGCCAATATCACCATTCTCTTACAGCCCTATGACTTGGTCCCACCTTTAAGTGTGGGCTGTGAGAGGAATAAGAAAATAAAAAGTAAAGTCACCTCTCCATGCAGGTCAGTTCTCCAGAATTTTTATTTACTTTCCAGTATTCCTCAAATAGTTGCTGTTTATATTTTTTCCAGAGTTTTTGATGTAATTAGTGGAAAAGACAGGCTCCACTGAACAACGCCATAGTGTGACTGGAATTATCCATACTAAATACTTGTATTAGCAAAGAAGAGACATTGCAAATCAATTACCTAAGATTCAAACTTTAAACCTAGGTAAAGAAGAGAAAATTAAATCCAAAGCAGGCAGAAAGAAGAAATCATAACAATAATTGCAAACTAAAAATAGAGAACAGAAAAACAATAGAGAAAATCAGTTAAACTAAAAACTGATTATTTGAAAAGATCCATAATATCTATTAACCACTAGTTAGACTGATAAAGAAAACATGAGGGAGAGGACATAAATCACCAATTTCAGGGATGAAAAATTAGCTATCACTACAGATCTAACAGACATTAAAAGGAAAATATTTTTTAAATATGCAATACATTTAATAACATATAGAACAAAAAATTCTTTGGGAGACACAAAAAATGTTTACTCAAGAAAAAGTAGATAGCTAAAATAGCACAGTAAATTTTACAGAATAGAATTTGTAGTTATAAACTTTCCTACAAAGAAATTCTCAGACACAGATGGCTTAATAGGCAAATTTTGCCAAACATATAAGAAAGGAACAAAATCAATTCAACATAGATACTTATTGAAAAGAGATTAAGGGAGAATATCTTTCAGCTCATTTTATGAGGCCACAAATATCCTGATATAAAAATCAGACAAAGTTATTACAAAGAAAGAAAACTAATGACCAATATCTGTCATGAACATAGATGTAAAAATTATTAACTGAATATTAGCAAATCAGATTCAGCAATATTTAAAAAGGATAATACCACATGACCAAGTGGGATCGATCACTGGAATGTAAAACTGTTTCAGCATTTAACAATCGGTCAGTGGATTTTACCATATCACAAGTTATAAAAGAAAAAATATATGATCACACAATAGACACAGAAAAAATTTTTACAAATTTAAACTTCCATTCATGATAAAAAACAATTGTAAATAAGAATAGAGGGAAACGTCTTCAACCTGATAAAAGACTTTTCCAAAAAACAACAGCTAATATCATACTTAACAGTGTAAAACAGTGTTTTCACCCTGAAATCGAGAACAAAGCAAAGATGTACACTCTAAACTTCCATTCAATGCTTTATTGGAGGTTCTAGCAAGTGTGAATAAGGCAAACAAAAAATTAAAAGCTAATAAAATTTTAAAAGAACACAGGCTTGAAAGGAAGGAATAAAGCTGTCTTTATATGTAGAAGACATGAATATCTACATGAAAAGGAAAATTTGGAAAAATTAAAAGGATAAATGTATCATAAACATTTGTTGAGTACCTATTAGATGCTCAGCACTGTTCCAGTGATCTATATGCATCACTTTATTGATTGACACAGAAATCTTATGTTTTCTCTTCTGGTTGAAGTAAAATCTAGGAAGGTTTTGTGTGCCTGTTATATAACCGTATTGGCTTGAATGACAAAACTGATGTGCATGAAGAAAATGATAAAGGAATTCACAATTATTTGTAGGATCTATGCAGTTCCCCCACGGAAATGTGAGGTTAACATTGTCATACTAATGTGAAAGATGAGAAAGCTGTGACTCCAAGAAGCTACCTGTGTTCTCAGCAAGATATAAAGTGAATATCATGGGGTCTGTGGTGTGGGGAGAGGGAACGTGTACATCACCGCTGCTGTATGGGGTTCTTCTTCACACCACCATCATCTGAGTTTTATATGTGGGTGATGAAGAGAGTTTTAATGATTTTTGAAATTTGGGTTAAATCATTTATAATTAAGTATTACTGACAGCACCTTTTTTATTAGTTTTGAAGTTCTTTTTTTTGCCTCCTTTTTCAAAGCATACAGTAGACCAATTTTTTAAAATTAATTACATTGGTAGATTGCTTCATTGTTTTATTGTTTTATTTTGACTGAGTGCCTCTATTCCTACTGATTGTAAGAGAGATGGTTAAGAAGTGAAGAAGAAGTAAAGATGGGGGAGGATTTAAATAACCTGAGGCACTTAATCAGATCAAAATGGAGTGGGTCTATCCCTGCTCTTTAAAATATTCTTATAGAGGAAATAAAACAGGAAATGTTTCCACTGTTTTGACTGATTCAGAAATCATAAGCAAAAACCATTCTTTTTTCTTTAAGTAAGCTAAACTGTAAGCCCATTAGCACTCCAAATACAATGAATCATTAAATATGTGGATATGTATAGGTACATAATTTTTACTTCCAGAATACATGACCTAGTTAAATGTACTTGAATAAAACATCTCACTACAGTATTCTTACACTTAAAGCAAAGCCCCTTTCCAAAACTGACTTTCTTTTTCCAAATATGCAAACTTTATAACTTGAAATAGTCTTTAGGAGAGAGGGATATACAGGATCTTTTATTCCATCAAAGATTTTGATATTTAAGAAGTTTACAAATCAATTTTCTATACCAAAAACAAATAACAAAGAAAGTAAAAGTGACTTTAAAAACCCCATGGCTAATGTGAAACAGGTTTCTCAACTTAAGGTTGGTAATTTTAGCACATGTTTATTATTCTTAAATCACATTTGTCATTTTTATCTGTGCTTATTAAGCATATATACTCATGATAAGTAATTACCCTAACCTTAACAACCATTCTGATGACAAACTATGAGTGATATTTTAAACCTTTTCATGTTTCTTATGTAAATGAAAGACAGAAGCCTTGAAAGATAAGTTGCCTGTTCCTTCACTCCCAAGAGCACATATAAATAGATGTTCTGAATTGGCCCTGTTTCCTGGGAAGGGCAAACTTGGCCCTTATTAATCTGCTGTTTTTAGGATCTTTCAGAATGTCTGTCATTATTGGTCATAACAATATTTCCTCTCATTCTAAATTAAGATGAACTGATAGCCTTTTAGTACTGGCATCAACAGTGACAGCGTGACTTAGGGAGATAAATTTTCAAAAATGTTAAAATGATAAGCTAGAATCTTGCATTACCAAATATAAAAGAATTGTGACCTTATATTTTTAAAA
Organism: Balaenoptera acutorostrata; assembly: GCF_949987535.1. NCBI lineage: Eukaryota > Metazoa > Chordata > Mammalia > Artiodactyla > Balaenopteridae > Balaenoptera > Balaenoptera acutorostrata. The sequence goes on from NC_080073.1 coordinate 79,259,888, forward strand.
TGGCAACTCAATAATAAGGGAAAGTAATCAGCAATTCACAGTCAAAAATAAGTGAACCTCAGAAGCTGACTATTTAAAATTGATTTAAAGCAATTTGAGTCTATAACCAAAATTAAGAGAGATTCATTTTCCAGATTTGCTTTTTCACTAAGCAGGGTTTCATGCAACATAATGCATAAGTTATTGTATTAATTCTTCCTCTTTTCCTATTATTCATATCACAGTCTCTTAAATGTATTCTTTTTTCTCCTCTGGGTGAAAAATGATTGCCCATAAACATCAGTTGGTAAAACATTAAGAAATCCAGTGGTAATTCTGAAACTTAATTTCCAGTTTTGTACAACAATGGAGTGATGTAAATGATTAATGCTTTTGTGTTTTTCCTTGCTCAACCCTATAATCAGCTTAATTAAGACATTGCTAGTGCTAATTGAGAAACTATCACTCATTTCTTCAAATTTCCCTAACTTAGGCCTCTATTAATTTGTTAGTAAGGACATTAGAACCTGGAATCATATCTCAGACTAGCTGTGGCATTTGGAAAAGAATGTTTGCTCAAAATTTTTTTAAAAATTGTTTAAAATTTCTTCAACATTTGTAATTCTGCTACGATTCAAAGATAAGACATTTAAGCACTAAGTGTGTGTGTGCGTGCACGTGTGTGTAGCTCTTCCTATTCTTTTTACTAGCGTCCAATTGTGATGGAGACCAGACAATGAGAGGAGTTTCCCAATGTAATGTTTTCTTTTCTTTTTATATCTTCCTTTTGCTGTCACATTGGGAAAGTTTTCGGATTCATAAATACCTCTGGTTTATAAAGAGTAGGTGATAGTGGAAACTATCTTTTCTCTCCACACCATCAGGATTTTCTAGAGTGCTAGTGAGTTAAGAATTTTCTGCTAAATGCAGACAGAAAGCCTCTTGTCCTTCCTGTATTCTCCTCCTATATTCCTTTCAACCATCCTACCACAGAGAAGCACCAAAGATAGTGACCAGAATGCTGCAATCATTGATCTGTATATAGGTGCATGTCAGAGATGAATTCCTTTGAAAATTTATTTGCTTCACAATGTAAACATTTGGACCATCTGTGATTGGTTAAAAAGTCTGATTTCTTCTAATTTCTTTCAAAATACATTTATAGCTTTGTTTTTCTTATTTTTCCTAAGTAGATCTTATTCTTCTTTTTGTCAAGTAGACAGGAAAGAAGAATCAGGAAGCTAATCTGGTATGTCTTGGAATGATCTGTTCCACAATTCTTATAAACGTCTGGAAGTTTATGTTCTAACGTCCTTCATCAATGTGCTTAGGTTTGGCAAAATACAGAAAGTAGCAGACTTTTTAAAGTCAATTATGCCACTAACACATCACTGTCTTTCAAATGTGGAAATTTTACCCCAGGTGCTTCAAAAGTTCATAAACTCCTAACTGAGTGATTGGAAATAGCTGTGATATATCTGGAAAGTGTTTCATTAATTCAAGGCAGACACACACACACACACACACACACACACACACACACACACACACACTGGGAATCAGTATAGCTCAGTAAGGGAGATCACATTTAAAAATAAATAAAATTAATCATGTGGAACTACCAACTGATGAAGTCATCCAAAATGTTATAAATCTATAATACATAAGTTCATGTTTTATATTATACAGAGATTTATAATATGCAAAACCTAAATATTTACTATAATATAGATTTTCTGGGTCAAATAATTTCTTTCTCTCTCGCTTCTTCCTCCTCTCCCCTTTCCTCTACTCTCCTCTTCTTCTCCCTCCTCCTCCACTTTCTTCTCCCTGTGTATTTTATACTTTTTTGAGGTTAAAGAATGACTTATTTTATGCATTCCTGTGGGTTATAGCAATCTTCTAGATATAAAATATCAGCTCATCCAAGTTTACAGCTTCCTACTTTTTCTTGGTATGAAAAATGTCTGGCCTTTCTTAAGTGGTTCAGATCCCAACAGGTGTTTGCAGGGCTAGGTCCCTTTTTTATAGTGACATTCTCTTGCTACCACAAATGGATTACTCAACCTGTTATTGGCACCTGTGCCTCTCTCTGCCCACTTGTGTCCATCCATCTTGGTTACAGGGTGCCTTGTCTCAGTCTGCATTTACTTTATTATGCCTCATTAGCCTTTCATTATAAGTAATAATGCTTCTGTTCCTCAGCGGAGGGGTAAGTCGGTAAAGTCAGTTGTTTTCTTAGGACATTTGCTTCATTCATAAACTGGCAATATATTGTTGGACCTTCTTTCTACCTGGTGATTGAATGAGAGCACTCATTCTGATGAATTTTCACTGTTCTGGGTATAGCTCCTACTTTTTCTGCAACTATTTGTTTTTCCTTACAGTTCCTTGTGTCTATCATTCCTTACTTATCTAGATAGAGAAAAATGCACGTCTGTTGTGACAGAGGCTAAGAGGGTTCACCAATATCCACATCCTATCCTGACTTTCCCATCTTCCCTTAAAGTTAGGTAGAGGCCCTGTGATCACTTCCATTCAATGGAATATGAGTGGAAGTAAATAACATGTGGCCATGTGACTTGAAGCAAAGAGAGACAAGATAGAGGCATCGAGAAGCTACTTCATAAAGAGCTGCCCAGGAGCAGCCAACCATGCCAGACTCAGCTTGAATGAAACGTAAGCTTTTATTTTGTTAAACCATTGGATTATGGGGATTGTTATAGTGGTTACTGTTAATAATCTTGATGAGATATCTCTAAGTTATTAAAAAACATGACTAGTACAAGAAACAGTAAAGAACTCCTATATTTGTAAATAATTCTTGTATATGTTAAAACTGTAGTAAAATATGTTTCCTGTTTTATTTGTTCATCTTTTGTATTACAACTACTTTCTTGGAATACTTCAAAGTATTTTTTTCTATTTATTATTACGACCCAGTGGACTTTCAAGATTTACTTTGCTTTAAATAACTGTAATTATGATTCACTTGGCTACCCAAATTGATACAACTTGATCAATGGATACCCCTTTAAGTTTTGTCCTTTGTACCTCATTGACCAATACCATTGAACATTTCTTCAAATAACCTTATTATCTGGCAACAATAAGGAGTTACTGGTCTGTTTGATCTTTCTTGTCCCCAGGATATGTAATCAACCATTCACTAAGGAACAGATTTCTTTTAATGGAGAAGGATCTGAGACATCAGATTCTGATCTGTTGGGATGTATATCAGATTGTTTCTGGTGTGTACTAGAGCTGAGTGGAGTGGCATCAGGTTTTAAATTTGTCTTTCCAATAAAATAAAAACAACGTTTCCTAGAGCATACCTAAATGATTGTTATGCCTTATCCAAATTGTAGTCCACTTCCTTTTCTCTTGTGAGTCTTACGTATTTCCTCCATAGCCATTTTGTAGTCACTCTATTGATAGACAAGTTTATTGTAATAGTCTGAGTAATATAAGAATAGCTAAGTCTTGGGACTTCCCCAGTGGTCCAGTGGTTAAGACTCCTTGCTTCCCAGGGAGATCAGCTCGGTGCTTTGTGACCACCTAGAGGGGTGGGATGGGGAGGGTGGGAGGGAGGGAGATGCAAGAGGGAAGAGAAATGGGAACATATTGTATATGTATAACTGATTCACTTTGTTATAAAGCAGAAGCTAACACACTATTGTAAGGCAATTATACTTCAATAAAGATGTTAAAAAAAAAAAAAGAGTATTAACCTAGAGAATAAGCTGTTGATTCAGGGTAATATTATTTCTTTAAATATGAAAGTCTCTTTAAGGGCTATATGTCCATTTATTTTTTTTAAGGACCTATGAAACATCTTAAATATGTATAGACTTTTTTGTTCAACTACTTTGAGAGAGTTTGAATTACCTATATATGTAAATAATTTAGGTTAATGTTTTTCTAATCATTAAAAGAGAGTCCTGAAAAGTAAAAAAAAAAAAAAAGAAAGACTCCGTGCTTCCAATGCAGAGGGCACAGGTTTGACCCCTTGTCGGGGAGCTCAGATCCCACATGACACATGGCGCAACCAAACAAAAATGAATAACGGAGTCTCATCACATACTAATTCCCATGCTTCTTAAGAATCTCCTTTCAAAAGTCTGTAAACCTTCTACTCCAAAAAGTTTCTTGTAAAGAAGAAATAGTTGATCAAATACTTTCTATAGTCATTATTCTGATCAAAAGAGTCCTAAAGAAAATGATTCAGTATGTATAGATCTAGTGTAAGTATAAGCATTATTTTCTGAATCTAAAAGTAGGACACACAGCCTGACAAGCACATTTGTATATATTCAGAAATGTAAATACATTAAAAAATCTTACCAAGTGGTATACATTAATCACACTATATTATTTAATTAAAGCGCTAATTTTACTGGAAAGGATACATAAAGTAGAAACTCCGGGAAACTCTAACATTTCTTAATGTTTGTACAACAGAGAAGAAAAAAAAAGAGCCGGAAAAAATTTCTAACTTATTTAGCATTTTGATAGTGAATTAAAAATAGTAGTAGATAATGAGATAAATCTAAAGTAATAAAGATAATTAAATATTGAATACTTAATGGGTTTTTGCTTTATTAAGGGAAGAGGAATGGTGTAAATGCTTAAAAGTACAACATGGAACCAAGAAGTGACTATTTGGAGGGGATTCAAATAGAACACAAATATTTTCAAATATTTCAAAAATGATGAATATCCATTACTGATAGTTTTACTAATAAGCTTATATACAGTGATTAAAATTGTGCCTCAGGGAAGTAGAATACTGTACCTCTTTAATAGATTATAAGGGAAGTATCAGATGTCTAAGATTATGATAAAAGGGCAAGTGGTCATAATTATGGTTTTTTTGCTTTTGTTTTTGTTATATTAAGGAATAGATAGAGAATTTTTAGGCCTCTGTATGGATGAAATAAAATAAAAATGGCTCCCAAATAAAAGAATCCTGTGAGCTGCAAAAAGTATAATCAGTATGAAGCATTTTAAAAATGTCTGTCTGGCATTGGGAGATGAGGGACAAATAAAATAAACAAGCCAAAAAATTGTACTTTAAACACTAAGCAAAATTATCACATGTATGGAATCTTAATTTTTTATTGAAGTATAGTTAATTTACAATGTTGTGTTAGTTTCAAGTGTACAGCAAAGTGATTCAGTTATACATATATCAATATATATATATATTATATCTATATCTTTTTCAGATTCTTTTCCATTATAGATTATTACAAGATATTGAGTATAGTTCCCTGTGCTATACAGTAGGTCCTTGTTGGTATGGTATCTTCATATCTAGAAGAAGCAATCCCCTCCTCTCCTTCGCAGTTATCCAAGACACGGGTAGACTCCAGAGACCACATTAGTCATTTCTTACCCAAAATTCCTCAGCCCTGAGTGATTTCCAATAACTTAAAAGTCTGATGGGAATTCTAATTCCTTACATTCATACCCCAGAGGATTCTTTTATAGAAAAAATTTTCATCTATAAAACCAATGAGCAAACATGATCTAACAGGTCTGGAGCAGAGCTATTCTTGATATTATACACACATACAAAAATGCAATCATGTTGACAATTAATTCAAATATAGTAGAAATTGCTGTAAGTAAATCTTATTCCCTCCATGATGGCAACATCTCACATACTATTTTGCCCCTAGAGTCGTATAGAAGCTCTTTTAGAAATCATAATGTTAAAATAGTCTGTGGTTTCATTACAGTTTCCTGTTGCCAGGGTTTATTTAATTAGTTTCTAGGTATTCATCATGAGAGTTCAGAGGACAGGCATTTAAGACAGAAAAAAAAAATACATATTCCATAAAATGTCTTATTCATCTTGCAAGAGAACTTCCAAACCACAGAAGCCTGAACCTAATGAAATAGTCATTCTACATGTTATGTAATCCTTTGGCCAGTGTATTAGTTATAAAGTATGTTTTACAGTGTATATCATTAGCTCAGTCTGTAACCACACTGAGCACTCTTTATTCTTCTTGTGACAAACGTTTGCTATGTTTTACTCACAGAAAAATGTATGTTTAAAAATATTTGATATTTTTAGGATTCTTTATTTTTCTTCTAAATATTTACATATTAGTAGAGCCAGTGTTTTGTTTTGACATCAGTGGGAACAGTTCATTAATAGAATAAGTGTACGTTCCACAGTTGCCATTTTCCTTGACTTTTCAGCAAGGCTGCTATATCTCCACCAGTCTTTTGTTTTCTTTGTGCTTTCTTTCTCTACTCCAGTTCCCACTTCATCTTTTGACCCTCTGTCCTTTCTCTGTATGTTCTTTCCATTAGAGGTTTAAGTCACTCTATGGCTTCAATTTAAATCTCTTATTTGTAAGATTCCTAAATACCTATCTGCAGCCATGACCTCTGTCTCTCCCAAACTCTAATTTTATCTCTAATTATCTACTTCAGTGATTTGCAATGACCTCAGTATCAGCATATCTAAACAGAAACTCATCATATTTTACCACAAATTCCCGGATTCTTTTATTGGTATTTTAAAAATCTTTTTAATTAAAAAAATTTTAATACAATTTTTAAAGGTTACTTTCCATCTACAGTTATTAAAAATATTGACTGTATTACCCGTGTTTTATAATACATCCTTGAGCCTATCTTACACCCAATAGTTTGTACCTCCCATTCTCCTCACCTCTATATTGCCCTTCTTTCTCCCACTGGTAATCACTAGTTTGTTCTCTATATCTGTCAATCTGCTTCTTTTTTGTTATAGTCACTAGTTTATTGTGTTTTTTATATTCCACATACATATTTATTGGTATCTTAATACTCTGAATCCTATAGATTTAAAACTATGAGGACAGGAGACCTTCAAGATGGTAGAGGAGTAAGACGTGTAGATCACCTTCTTCCCCATAAATGAATCAGAAATACATCTGCATGTGGAACAACTCCTACAGAACACCTACTGAACGCTGGCAGAAGACCGTAGACTTCCCAAAAGGCAAGAAACTCCCCACATATCTGGGTAGGGCAAAAGAAAAAACAGAGACAAAAGAAAAAGGACAGGACCTGCACCTCTGGGAGGGAGCTGTGAAGGAAGAAAAGTTTCCACACACTAGGAAGCCCCTTCACTGGTGGAGACGGGGGGTGGCGGGGGGAAGCTTTGGAGCCACGGAGAAGAGCGCAGCAACAGGGGTGCAGAAGGAAAAGCAGAGAGATTCCCACACAGAGGATTGGGGCCAACCAGCACTCACCAGCCCGAGAGGCTTGTCTGCTCACCTGCCGGGGCAGGTGGGGGCTGGGAGCTGAGGCTCGGGCTTCGGAGGTCGGATCCCAGGGAGAGGACTGGGGTTGGCTGCATGAACACAGCCTGAAGGGGGCTAGTGCACCACAGCTAGCTGCGAGGAGTCCGGGAAAAAGGCTGGAACTGCCTAAGAGGCAAGAGACCATTATTTCTGGGTGCGCAAGGAAAGGGGATTCAGAGCACCACCTAAACGAGCTCCAGAGATGGGCGCGAGCCGCGGCTATGAGCACGGACAACAGAGATGGGCATGAAATGCTAAGGCTGCTGTGGCAGCCACCAAGAAGCCTGTGTGCAAGCCCAGGTCACTCTCCACACCTCCCCTCCTGGGAGCTTGTGCAGCCCGCCACTGCCAGGGTCCTGTGATCCAGGGACAACTTCCCTGTGAGAACACACGGCGCACCTCAGGCTGGTGCAAAGTCACGCTGGCCTCTGCCGTCACAGGCTTGCCCCGCATTCCGTACCCCTCCCTCCCCCTGGCCTGAGTGAGCCAGAGCCCCTGAATCAGCTGCTACTTTAACCCCGTCCAGTCTGGGCAAAGAAGAGATGCCCCCAGGCAGCCTACACGCAGAGGCCGGGCCAAATCCAAAGCTGAACCCCAGGAGCTGTGCAAACAAAGAAGAGAAAGGGAAATCTCTCCCAGCAGCCTCAGGAGAAGCGGATTAAATCTCCACAATCAACTTAATGTACCCTGCATCTCTGGAATACCTGAATAGACAACAAATCATCCCAAAATTGGGGTGGTAGACTTAGGGAGCAACTGTAGACTTGGGGTGTGCTTTCTGCGTCTAATTTGTTTCTGGTTTTATGTTTATCTTAGTTTAGTATTTAGAGCTTATTATCATTGGTAGTTTTGTTTATTGATTTGGTTGCTCTCTTCCTTTTTTTTAATATACAGATACATATATTTATTCCTTTTCCTCTTTTTGTGAGTGTGTATGTGTATAGTTCTTTGTGTGATTTTGTCTGTATAGCTTTGCTTTTACCATTTGTCCTAGAGATCTGTCTGTCCAGTTTTTTGGTTGTTTGTTTGTTTTTCAGTATAGTTTTTGCACTTATTATCTTTGGGGGATTTGTATTTTAGTTTGGTTGCTCTCATTTCTTTTTTCTTTTTCGTTTTTTTACTTTTTAATTTTTTATTTTTAATAGTTCTTTTTATTTTTTATTTTAATCACTTTGTTTTATTTATTCCTTTATTTTTTACGGCCTTTTCTTCTGAGCCGTGTGGCTGAAAGGGTCTTGGTGCTCCAGCCGGGTGTCAGCCTCTGCCTCTGAGGTGGGAGAGCTGAGTTCAGGACATTGGTCCACAAGAGACCTCCCAGCTCCACATAATATCAAATGGTGAAAGCTCTCCCAGAAATCTATATCTCAAAGATAAGACCCAGTTCCAATCAATGACCAGCAAGCTACAGTGCTAGATACCCTATGCCAACCAACTAACAAGACAGGAACACAACCCCATCCATTAGCAGAGAGGCTGCCTAAAATCATAATAAGGTCACAGACACCCCAAAACACACCACCGGATGCGGTCCTGCCCACCAGAAAGCCAAGATCCAGCCTCATCCACCAGAACACAGGCACCAGTCCGCTCTACCAGGAAGCCTACACAACCCACTGAACCAACCTTAGCCACAGGGGTCAGACACTAACAACACCAGGAACTACGAACATGCAACCTGTGAAAAGGAGACCCCAAACACAGTAAGTTAAGCAAAATGAGAAGACAGAGAAACACACAGCAGATGAAGGAGCAAGGTAAAAACCCACCAGACCAAACAAATGAAGAGGAAGTAGGTAGTCTACCTGAAAAAGAATTCAGGGTAATGATACTAAAGATGATTCAAAATCTTGGAAAAAGAATGGAGAAAATACAAGAAACGTTTAACAAGGACCTAGAAGAACTAAAGAGCAAACAAACAGTGATGAAAAACAAAATAAATGAAATTTAAAATTCTCTAGAAGGCATCAATAGCAGAATAATTGAAGCAGAAGAATGAATAAGTGACCAGGAAGTTAAAATAGTGGAAATAACTACCACAAAGCAGAATAAAGAAAAAAGAATGAACAGAATTGAGGACAGTCTTAGAGACCTCTGGGAAAACATTAAATGCACCAACATTCCAATTATAGGGGTCCCAGAAGAAGAAGAGAAAAAAAAAGGGACTGAGAAAATATTTGAAGAGATTATAGTTGAAAACTTCCCTAATATGGGAAAGGAAATAGTCAACAAGTCCAGGAAGCATAGAGAGTGCCATACAGGATAAATCCAAGGAGAAACATGCCAAGTCACATATTAATCAAACTATCAAAAATTAAATACAAAGAAAAAAAATTAAAGGCAGCAAGGGAAAAACAACAAATAATATACAAGGGAATGCCCATAAGGTTAACAGCTGATCTTTCAGCAGAAACTCTGCAAGCCAGAAGGGAGTGGCAGGACATATTTAAAGTGATGAAAGGGAAAAACCTACAACCAAGATTACTCTACCCAGCAAGGACCTCATTCAGATTTGATGGAGAAATTAAAACCTCTACAGACAAGCAAAAGCTAAGAGGATTCAGCACCACCAAACCAGCTTTACAACAAATGCTAAAGGAACTTGTTTAGGGAGGAAACAAAGAGACGGAAAAGACCTACAATAACAAACCCAAAACAGTTAAGAAAATGGCAATAGGAACATACATATTGATAATTACCTTAACTAAATGGATTAAATTCTCCAACCAAAAGACATAGACTGGCTGAATGGATACAAAAACAAGACCCATATATATGCTGTCTACAAGAGACCCACTTCAGACCTAGGGGCACATACAGACAAAGTAAGGGGATGGAAAAAAATATTCCATGCAAATGGAAATCAAAAGAAAGCTGGAGTAGCAATTCTCATATCAGAGAAAATAGACTTTAAATAAAAACTATTATAATAGACAAAGGAAAGATACCACATAATGATCAAGGGATCAATCCAAGAAGAAGATATAACAATTGTAAATATTTATGCACCCAACATAGGAGCACCTCAATACATAAGGCAGATGCTAACAGCCATAAAAGGGGAAATTGACAGTAACACAATCATAGTAGGGGACTTTAACACCCCACTTTCACCAATGGACAGATCATCCAAAATGAAAAAAAATAAGGAAACACAAGCTTTAAATGATACGTTAAACAAGATGGACTTAATTGATATTTATAGGACATTCCATCCAAAAACAACACAATACACTTTCTTCTCAAGTGCTCATGGAACATTCTCCACGACAGATCATATCTTGGGTCACAAATCAAGCTTTGGTAAATTTAAGAAAATTGAAATCATATCAGTATCTTTTCCAACAACAGCGCTATGTGACTAGATGTCAATTATGCGAAAAAACCTGTCAAAAATACAAACACATGGAGGCTAAACAACACACTACTTAATTACCAAGAGATCACTGAGGAAATCAAAAAAATACCTAGAAACAAATGACAGTGAAAACACAACGACCCAAAACCTATGGGATGCAGCAAGAGCAGTTCTAAGAGGGAAGTTTATAGCAATACAATCCTACCTCGAGAAACAAGAAACATCTCAAATAAAAAACCTAACCTTACAGCTAAAGCAATTAGAGAAAGAAGAAAAAAAAAAAGCCCAAAGTTAGCAGAAGGAAAGAAATCATAAAGATCAGATCAGAAATAAATGAAAAAAGAAATGAAGGAAACATAGCAAAGATCAATAAAACTAAAAGCTGGTTTTTTGAGAAGATAAACAAAATTGATAAGCCAATAGCCAGACTCATCAAGAAAAAAAGGGAGAAGACTCAAATCAATAGAATTAGAAATGAAAAAGGAAAAGTAGCAACTAACACTGCAGAAATACAAAGGATCATGAGCGATTACTACAAGCAACTATATGCCAATAAAATGGACAACCTGGAAGAAATGGACAAATTCTTAGAAAAGTACAACCTTCAGAGACTGAACCAGGAAGAAATAGAAAATATAAACAGACCAATCGCAAGCACTGCAACTGAAACTGTGATTATAAATCTTCCAACGAACAAAAGCACAGAACCAGATGGCTTCACAGGTGAATTCTATCAAAGGTTGAGAGAAGAGCTAGCATCTATCCTTCTCAAACTCTTCCAAAATATAACAGAGGGAGGAACACTCCCAAACTCATTCTACAAGGCTACCATCACCCTGATACCAAAACCAGACAAAGATGTCACAAAGAAAGAAAACTACAGGCCAATATCACTGATGAACATAGATGCAAAAATCCTCAACAAAATACTATGTATGCTATACACCATGATCAAGTGGGGTTTATTGCAGGAATGCAAGGATTCTTCAATATATGCAAATCAATCAATGTGATAAACCATATTAACAAATTGAAGGTGAAAAACCATATGATCATCTCAATAGTTGCAGAAAAAGCTTTCGACAAAATTCAACACCCATTTAGGATAAAAACCCTCCAGAAAGTAGGCACAGAGGGAACTTACCTCAACATAATAAAGGCCTTATATGACAAACCCACAGCCAACATCATTCTCAATGGTGAAAAACTGAAACCATTTCCTCAAAGATCCGGAACAAGACAAGGTTGTCCACTTTCACCGCTATTATTCAACATAGTTTTGGAAGTTTTAGACACAGCAATCAGAGAAGAAAAAGAAATAAAAGGAAACCAAATCAGAAAAGAAGAAGTAAAGCTGTCCCTGTTTGCAGGTGACACTACCAGGTAACTACTAGAGCTAATCAATGAATTTGGTAAAGTAGCAGGGTACAAAATTAATGCACAGAAATCTCTTGCATTCCTATACACTAATGATGAAAAATCTGAAAGAGAAATTAAGGAAATACTCCCATTTACCACTGCAACAAAAAGAATAAAATACTGAGGAATAAACTTACCTATGGAGACAAAAGACCTGTATGCAGAAAACTATAAGACACTGATGAAAGAAATTAAAGATGATACAAACAGATGGAGAGATATACTATGTTCTTGGATTGGAAGAATCAACATTGTGAAAATGACTATACTACCCAAAGCAATCTACAGATTAAATGCAATCCCTATCAAGCTACCAATGACATTTTTCACAGAACTAGAGCAAAAAATTTCACAATTTGTATGGAAACACAAAAGACCCTGAATAGCCAAAGCAATTTTGAGGAAGAAAAACGGAGCTGGAGGAATCAGGCTCCCTGGCTTCAGACCATACTACAAAGCCACAGTAATCAAAACAGTATGGTACTGGCACAAAAACAGAAATATAGATCAGTGGAACAGGATACAAAGCCAAGAGAGCAACCCACACACATATGGTCACCTTATCTTTGATAAAGTAGGCAAGAATATACAATGGAGAAAAGACAGCCTCTTCAATAAGTGGTGCTGGGAAAACTGGACAGCTACTTGTAAAAGAATGAAATTAGAACACTCAGTAACACAATACACAAAAATAAACTCAAAGTGGATTAAAGACTTAAATGTAAGGACAGACACTATAAAACTCTCAGAGGAAAACATAGGCAGAACACTGTATGACATAAATCATAGCAAGATCCTTTTTGACCCACCTCCTAGAGAAATGGAAATAAAAACAAAAATAAACAAATGGGACCTAATGAAACGTATAAGCTTTTGCACAGCAAAGGAAACCATAAACAAGACGAAAAGACAGCCCTCAGAATGGGAGAAAATATTTGCAAATGAAGCAACTGACAAAGGATTAATATCCAAAATATACAAGCAGCTCATGCAGCTTAATATCAAAAAAACAAACAACCCAATCCAAAAATGGGCAGAAGACCTAAATCGACATTTCTCCAAAGAAGATATACAGATTGCCAACAAACCCATGAAAGGATGCTCAACATCACTAATCATTAGAGAAATGCAAATCAAAACTACAATGAGGTATCACCTCACACCAGTCAGAATGGCCATCATGAAAAAATCTGCCAACAATAAATGCTGGAGAGGGTGTGGAGAAAAGGGAACCCTCTTGCACTGTTGGTGGGAATGTAAATTGATACAGCCACTATGGAGAACAGTATGGAGGTTCCTTAAAAACTAAAAATAGAACTACCTTATGACCCAGCAATTCCACTACTGGGCATATACCCAGAGAATACCATAATTCAAAAAGAGTCATGTACCACAATGTTCATTGCAGCTCTATTTACAATAGCCAGGACATGGAAGCAACCTAAGTGTCCATCGACAGATGAATGGATAAAGATGTGGCACATATATACAATGGAATATTACTCAGGCATAAAAAGGAACGAAATTGAGTTATTTAGAGTGAGGTGAATGGACCTAGAGACTGTCATACAGAGTGAAGTAAGTCAGAAAGAGAAAAACAAATACCGTATGCTAACACATATATATGGAATCTAAAATAAAGAATGGTTTTGAAGAACCTACGGCAGGACAGGAATAAAGACGCAGACGTAGAGAATGGACTTGAGGACATGGGGAGGGGGAAGAGTAAGCTGGGACAAAGTGAGAGAGTGGCATGGACATATATACACTACCAAATGTAAAATAGCTAGTGGGAAGCAGCCGCATAGCACAGGGAGATCAGCTCGGTGCTTTGTGACCATGTAGAGGGGTGGGATTTGGAGGGTGGGAGGGAGATGCAAGAGGGAGGAGATATGAGGATATATGTATATGTATAGCTGATTCAATTTGTTATAAAGCAGAAACTAACACACTATTTTAAAGCAATTATACTCCAATAAAGAGGTTAAACAAAACAAAACAAAACTGTGAGGGGCAACGTGGTGTCCTGTTTAAGAGAAGGGCTCTGCATTTCGACACACCGTGACTTGCTCTGGCTCCATCTTTGGTAGTTTTGTGACCCTTGGTAGCCTAACTTCACTAAGCCTTAGTAACTTTGCCGGTAAAAAGAATTTTCTATGAGAATTAAGTTAAGATGCTTAGGTCAGTGTGTGGCAAGCAAGACCTCAGTGAATTTTAGCTGCCATTTTTAATGCTGTCTACACAGGGAGCTTCTGCATCATAGTTATACACAACTATCTTTGTGTCTAATTAATCTACCTACATTCATCTGTCACTTATGTCATGTTGGCATTAATTCATAATACATGTGCCCATCATGACCTCTTTTGGTCTGCCTTTCTCTTTCCTGGCCCTCTGGAGTTTCATCTTTAAGAGACCACACAGGCAGAACATGCAGAATCAGACCCACTTATTTTCCTGAAGGTGATTGGACCAGGAAGTTCATTTGGAGCCTCACCACATCCTGAGCTTATGGTACCCTACAAACGCCGTCTCTTAAATCCCTGATTGCCTTTGTCTTGGTCATAGTCTGAGCATGAACCTCAGTTTTCCCATTCTCACATGTCCAGTCTGCTCCCCCTTCCTGCTACTCCTGCTGGCTAACCAGTCCCAGGAGCCTTTGAGCCCAGGAAGGTAGCAAATATGTCAATTTTGATACTCATGTATCCCTGTATAGCCCAGGCCAACACAGTCCTGTCTTCAATGTCTCCTTTATCCTAAATCTTCATTTATCTCTCAGAAACTTTGGATCCCTCACTATATATTCTGCACCTTTGAATTCAGTTCTGCTGCATTTGTCATGGCTTTCATTTTCCATTGTTCTGTTTTCTGATTTCTCTGCTTTAGGTGGATTGATGGATGTTTTCTCATTATTTTCTAACCTTATCTTGTTTGTTCCTTTTCTATATCCTTGATCAAATTGCTACCATGGCCTGGAACATTTGCTTCTACCTCTTTACCTATTTATGTACTTTTGGACTCCAGTGTCTGACTTAAGTCCCCCGTGAGACTTCATTAATCATTGTAGCTCATATGACTCCTGTCTCCAAATTTATGTATTAGTCTTTCACTTATTGCTTTGTATTTTCAGGCATTTTTTATTTTTCCTTTAAGCACATGGGTTATGGTTTATGATTCAACACTCATTAAGTTTATACATGCATATGAATTTGATTGAGCAAGCAGGTATCATGTTGAAATCAAAACAATCAATTAGAGAAATAAGTTCAAATATAAACATTGACATTGACTCAAAAGCATCCTTTTATTTGAAAGATTTTGGTATAAAATCAATATCCTAATCTAAGTGCATTTTGAGAATTTTATATGTGCGTGTACCTGTGTTGCATAATATAATAGACACTTAACTGGTTGCCGTGGTGATAACAATAAAGGTGATGATGACGATGATGATGAGGGGACTGAAAAGAACTGTCAGTAGGGAAATGCATCTCAGTTCTATGTTACCTATACTGTGGAAGCAGATATATGATAAATACTCCATATTAAATATTATGGTATGATTTATAGTATTTGCTGGTAAGTTATCAGGGCTTCTCATAACCTCACTAACCATCTAAGAATTTGCCCCCATGCATACTTTGCTTTAACGTTATAGTTTACAACGTGTTTAAACCAATGTATTCTTCATCTTCTGAAAAGCGATATTGTTCTAAGACAATCTTCTTCTGATTCTTCTACTTTTACTGAGACACAGTATTTACAGCAAGAAACATGTCTACATTTCTGAGTGTTTGAAAATGATTAAGCTTTCAGGGAGACTGTCAGGATCGCATACTGTGCATTCAATTCTGTGTTCTTTCTTTGAGAATGAGGGCATCCTTTCTACATGCTGATAGAGCAGCCTATTGAGGCATGTCTAGTACAGTCTGGACAGTGCTGGTCCCCTACCCCTATTTGCATCCTTAGACTCTTATTCTTGGAGCTATATAAGTGATTTTTCTTTTTTTTTGCTTATTCTAATATATGTGTGAGCTTTAATGCTTTTAAAAAGGCCAGCTGAATGGACTGGTATCTAACTTTTATGTTTCTTGAATTAGTTAGCTTGTGCTAAAGTGTCTTAGTAGCTTTTAAAAAATGAGAAAATTTTATTTCTTGTTAAATTGTATACGAGCTGTGTGTCTGCAGTGGTTTGGCTGCAGGTTGCCTGTGGCTCTGTTGGGTATATCTGGGACTGCTTCCACATATCTTCTTAATTTTATCCCAAACTGAAGAGGAAGCCACTATTTAGGACATGTTTTCCACATAGTGTGGAACAGGAACAGGAGATCCTGAATCAGTCCACATAACTGCATGGAAATCTTCAGGCTGGATGTGGTGTCACGTCCATCAAATTTCCACTGGCCACGTGGCTGCAGCCAAAGTCAATGATGTGGACCTGATGCTTCTCTGACCAGCTGCACAGGCAAGCCCCATGGCAACATGTAGGGATGTATATTCAGTTCTGTTACAGGGAGGAATGAACAGTTGACAATAATCAACCGTCTCTTTTTATTTTAACTTCCTCTTCATCATAGTTCCCTCACATTAGGTTTGGAGTGGCTATAGGCAATTTTTGTATCTAACTAAAGGAAAGGAGAGTTTGGGATACATTTAGTTTGCATTTAGTAGAAGATACAATTTATATTCATTTCTGTGACTAGCTAAGATATTTTCCAGGTGTAGGAGTAGCTTCCAGGAATACTTGTATTGCCCACTGTACTAGCTTACCTGGCATTATTACATGAAAGTACAGGGACAGGGGTGAGTACAGCTAAATATAAAAGAAAAAAAGTGTTATCATGGTGTGTCAGACATACTTGAATTTTTATAACACTTGTGGTATTCGTCAGCTTTCATAAATTTGTAATTTATAGGTATTTGTGATCTCATTGTAAATATAAATTCTGTACTCAATTTCATATTGTAATTTTATATTCTTTTACTTAATGAGCACCTACAAAATTGAATAAGCTTCAGCCCTAAAACTTGCACGCACTCCTAGTGGAGACAAATAATAGGCCATAAGAATATGTTGTCAAATTTTTTTTATAAATGAATGACAATTTTTTAAAAATATTTATTTATTTATTTATTTATTTGTTGCACCAGGTCTTAGTTGCAGCAGGCAGTCTCCTTAGTTGTGGCTTGTGAGCTCCTTAGTTGCGGCAGTGTGCTCCTTAATTGTGGCATGCGAACTCTTAGTTGCAGCATGCATGTGGGATCTTGTTCCCTGACCAGGGATCGAACCCGGGCCCCCTGTATTGGGAGCGTGGAGTCTTTTTTTTTTTTTTCCCTATCAAGCATTGTTTACTTTTTTTATTTCACACACACACACGGTATTTTATTTTTACAAGAGATAAATAGACTGACACCAAGCATTGTAAATGGATGACCACAACAAAAGCAACAATGATTGCAATTACCAAACACGAAACACACTCATACTATGTCATAATATTGACATTCAGTCCAGTAATCCTCCACTGTAACAGCTCCTTTACTTTGCAGTGAAAATTGATTTGTATATTCTTTGCCTCTGAGTCCTTGTGGGATTTTTTTTTTAATTCAAACAGAAAGTCACAAAAATTATAATCATCCTCATCAGTTCACTCAGTCCCATGTAATTAATTTTTTTTTCATCTTGATCTTTTGTTAGCACTTTTATGAGTTCATCAGTTTTTCATTAGAGTTCTGAAAATGCTTATTCATTCAGTTCAGCAGTACAGTTACCAGAAACCTGTACTTGTCAGAGTCTTTTCTATGAATTCCTTGAAGATGAACCCCTTTTATAGGAACATATTTGCAAAAGCATCAGAGTACACCCAGAACTGTCTGTAAATGACAAAAGACTTAAAAATGACCACAGTTAAAGATTTGATAAAAGTTCATAACGGTGCAATTGACAAGGAAATTTAGTTATTTCTGAGATATACATTTTAAAGTAATAACTAGAATTATGACTTATAACATTATACCAGAACATATAAGATTTTTAGAAATTTCACGTAATGTCTGAAACATTTATATTAACATATTTCCATACAAATAACCCAATGAAAGTTTAGTATCAGTTGTTTTGTTTGTTTGGTTTTTTATACTGCAGGTTCTCATTAGTCATCAGTTTTATACACATCAGTGTATACATGTCAGTGGGAGCGTGGAGTCTTAACCACTGTGCCACCAGGGAACTCCCTGTTGTCGCATTTTTTAAGAAAAAAATGAATGTGAAAATCTGTTTAGTTACTTCAGTGATTAGTAACATATCCTCCATTCCATTGTCAATTGGCTTTTATTCAAAGGGTCAGTTTTCCAAAGTGAATTATTAGAGCCAGTCTAGATATCAACATAGTGTGGTTAGGGAAGGGAAGGCAGGCAAACTTTCAGTTGAATCTGGATTTTAGTTATGAATTTTTGACCCCGTGCAAACTACTTAACCTTTTGGAACTTTAGTTGCTTCATTTATAAAAATGTACATAATGGTACTTACTCCAAAGTGTAATAGAAAAGTTTTAAACTGGCTCTACATTTAAAACTTAACACAATACTACCTCAAGGCACTGCTCACTAGGTGGAAAAAATAGTGATCTGGAAAACATAAGACCCTCTCAAAGAGATTTCCAGTAAGATATGAAAATGGTGTTGTTGATACCCATTTTTGTCTTCAGTGCTGGGAAAATGGACATTCTCTTTTTTTTTTTTTAATTTTTTATTTATTTGTTTATTTATTTATGGCTGTGTTGGGTCTTCGTTTCTGTGCGAGGGCTTTCTCTAGTTGCAGCAAGTGGGGGCCACTCTTCATCGCGGTGCGCAGACCTCTCACTATCGCGGCCTATCTTGTTGCGGAGCACAGGCTCCAGACGCGCAGGCTCAGTAATTGTGGCTCACGGGCCCAGTTGCTCCACGGCATGTGGGATCTTCCCAGACCAGGGCTCGAACCTGTGTCCCCTGCATTGGCAGGCAGATTCTCAACCACTGCGCCACCAGGGAAGCCCAAAAATGGACATTCTTGCTCTCTGCTTTCTATTTCTCCCTTATTAAGATGGGAAGATTTTTTTGGCTGCAGTTCCCACACGTGCTCAGGAGAGATACTGGGAGGATGAGGGGCAAAGAGGAGCATTTTGCATGAGCAGGAACCAATAGTCAGGGAGTGCGGCAAGCAAGCCGGCACCATATCCGAGATCCCTTCTCTTGCTCGCCTCCTTGGCTGCTTCTGCTCTCAGAAGTTATCACTGGGAAGCAAACACTGGCAGCAGGAGAGTATATCCTGAGATCTGGCCTGCAGTCTGACAATAGCTTTTTGGCACACTGTAGTGCAAAACATTCCTATTAGTACTCCGCATTCATCCTGGCTGCTGAGCACAGCCAAGGGAAGGAGCCAAGAGGAAACTCCCTGTTGAGGAAATACTGTGGGATACAGAGGAACGGGTGAGCAGAGCAAGAATTAGGGCCATTGGTTGACCCCTCAAAGAAGGATAGTTTGCAGAAAACTCTTTATCTACCTTGGCCTCGCCTAAGGAAAAGTAAAAATTTTTAAATGAGAATTTCCATAAGAATAAGAGCACAAAATGAGAAGGATTACATGGATACATGTCACAAAAATTCTCCAGCTAGTAACAAGGAAAAAAAGGTAATTCCTAAAATCTTAGCATTTATAGAAACCTTACAGTTCTTGATGAAAATTTACTTCCCAAATTGATTTTCGTGTAGAAACGGTTCTAGCATTTCCCAAGGTATTTTGTTTAGGATGCTATTTGGTTTTGTGGAGGGAAAAAGTCTTGGGAATGCTGAATTAAACAAAGGCGAACACATTCCCTTTATTGGTATAAATGTCTTTTTAAAATATGCTGATGTGGAATAAATATAGTACAGTATTTTACACTTACTTGACCACTTATTTCCTCCAACACACCTTTTTTTTTTTAACTTTGTGTTTACTTATTTATTTATTTATTTATTTATTTATTTATGGCTGTGTTGGGTCTTCGTTTCTGTGCGAGGGCTTTCTCTAGTTGGGGGAAGTGGGGGCCACTCTTCATCGCGGTGCGTGGGCCTCTCATTATCGTGGCATCTCTTGTTGCAGAGCACAGGCTCCAGACGCGCAGGCTCAGTAATTGTGGCTCACGGGCCCAGTTGCTCCGCGGCATGTGAGATCTTCCCAGACCAGGGCTTGAACCCGTGTCCCCTGCACAGGCAGGCAGATTCTCAACCACTGAGCCACCAGGGAAGCCCCTCCAACACACTTTTTAAAAGAAAAGTTTGCAGGACTATAATAATGCAGGCCACACTTAGGAGAAACATGACCTCTTCCAGTAATGGGTCCTGGACAATTTGAGATGAGAAAAAAAGAATTCTAAGTTTATGTAAACTAACTATACTATTTCTTCTATAGTATTCTAGAAGTCCACTGAGTTACATACCAATTAATATTACCCTCAGTATAACTCAACTAGGTGTCTTGGAATAACTTCAACTTAATGTTCCAGGTTTTCTATGATTTCTCTCTTCCAATGTTCACATTTTTATGTAAATGTTCTCTAGGTCTAAAAGCATTGACTAAACACTTATTACGCCGCTGAGATATCTGTGTAGTGTGTTACATTTATAATCCACATGAACTACACCTCCCAGTATTTGTGCCATGTAGTAGTTTGCCCATCTTGAATTTCTACTGGCCTCCTGAGATGCTTTTACCAATAAAATGTACGAGAAATGATGCTGCTCAGTTCCAGCTCAGATCCTTCTCAGTTAAGAAGGCCCAACAGTTCTTGTTTTTTTTATTTTAGAAACTTAGGTTGTAGTACCAGGCAGCATGTTGTGTAAGAAACTATCGAAACTATCCTAATGAAGGGAGGATGTGTGGACAGTCCCTGATGGATGAAAAAACAGTTGGAAAGAGACCATGTGCAAGAGAATATGCATATTCTCAATTATATATGTGCATATGCATATATATCTGTAACTATATAGGATATGCATATAAAATATGCATATAAAACCAACTACAAAGAATATGTATATAAATATATGTATATATGCATTTATACATACCAACTATAGGATATGTATATAGACTTTATATATACATACATATATATCTAAAATATATGTAAATGTTATGTATACATATTTAAAATACAGTTGTATATATTTGCATTAGAGATATATGATATATGTATCTCTAATGCAAATACGTACAGCTGTATAGGATACACACACACACACACCAGGAAACCTAAATATGTTTCTGGATTTATATCAAGAAATTTCTATAATTTATCTAATTTAATCTTCACATAATCCCACAAAATAGGCATTATATTTCCCAAATTATAGAAGCAGAAGTTGAAATTCAAAGTGTTTATATACCTTACTCAAACCATGAAGGATTTAACTCAGAGCTATATAATTGAAGTGCCCACGTTGTCATTATCCCAATCTGCCTCTCTTTTCAGTCAGAATGATTGGAAAAATTATCTAATTGATGTTAATCAGCACAAATTGCAAGTGGCAGCAAATCTGTAAATTCCTGTGTGTTGCTCATGGCACTGCTTATGAGCTGTGGCCAAACAACCCATCAAAATCATTTCACTCTACTGGACTTTGCACACCATGAAAAGTCAAAACTCATTATTCAAATCTTATACAGCTAGGCTAGTTCTAGACCAACTTGACTTGTAGATCAGCACTTCTCAGACATTAATGTTTCTATGAATTCGGAATCTTGATAAGTACAGATTAGAATTCAGTAAATCTTATAGGAGGCCTGTGATTCTGCATTCCTAACAAATCCCTAGATGATACTAGCCATGGACCACTCTCTGTGTATCAAGGATCTAGATAAGGTTGTTCTTACAATGCTTCTCTCTACATCTTCTTCCCCACCCATGTCTGCCAATAGATTACCACCCTGACAATCATGACAAAACCCTGGCTCAACTGAAATTCAGACATTTTTCCCTGTTGTCTCATCTCTATTAAATTTTACTAGCCCTGTGCTTTAGTGACTCTAATTTTTGTAATTGAAAAATTACCTATTAAAGTAATTCCAATCAATAAAAATACTTTTAAGTTCAACCACTCCAGGAAAAGTAATCTGCTGTAAAACGGATCTTCTATATCTTTACCTAAAAAAATATAAATAATTATGAAATATTTGTGCCTGAGATAGCCTGTCAGGAAACAGGGTTTGTTGCTATGTTGTTGTTGCTGTTTGGCAGGGGAATATTTTGGTAAATATCCATTTACAGCTTTTAGGTATTAAAGGATTGGCTTCTTTGGTTAAATGTGGAATTAGCCCTGGACCCACTTATAAAATGAGAGGCAGAAGAGATAATGCAAGCTATATTTATTTTTTTGCTTCTCAATCCCTTCCTTGGCTCATAGGGTCTTAAGCGTGAGGGTTGTTGTGATATTATAGAAAATGTGTATTTGGATCTTCCTCAATTTATGATGGGTTACATCCTAATAAACCTATAAGTTGAAGGTATGAACATCATACCTCAGTCTAGCCTATCTTAAATGTACTCAGAACACTAACATTAGCCTACAGTTGGGCAAAATCATCTAACACCAAGCCTATTTTATAATAAAATGTTGAATATCTCATGTAGTTTATTGAATACTGCACTGGAAATGAAAAACAGAATGGTTGTCTGGGCACAGAATGGTTGCATCAGCTGTTTTTCCTCATGATCGCGTGGCTGACTGGGGGCTGCCGCTGCCTGGCATCACAAGACAGGATCATATCACATATCATCAGCCTGGGGAAAGGTCAAAAGTCAAAGTTCAAAGTACAGTTTCTACTGGATGTGGATTGCTCTCACAACATCATAAAGTTTAAAATCTTAAGTTGAACCATCGTAAGTCAGAGACCGTCTGTATTGGTCTCTACCCCTGGAACAGGGCTCCTAAATTTCCTAAGACATAAGAGCCCTCGGAGCATCTTTGGATCAAATGAGGAGACTCTGGGTGGGACCCTGGATGGCTCCTGGATGGGGGTTGGTCTTCACAAAGACCAAGCCATGATTAGAAACTTGAAATTTTCAGCCTCAGACCCTACTTATGTAGAGAGGGGAGAGGAGCTAGAAATGGAATTAATAATTGATCATGCCTACATGAGAAAGCCTCCATAAAATTCCAATAGTAGCAAGTTTGGATAGCTTCCAGGTTGTAAGCATATCCCCATACTGGGAGGGTGACGCATCCCAACTCCACGGGGACAGAGGTTCCTGCATTTGGGACCCTCCTAGACCTTGCCCTGTGTATTTCTTCATCTGCCTGTATCCTTTATCATATCCTTTCATAAACTGGTAAATGTAAGTGTCTCCCTGAGTTCTGCAAGCCTCTCTAGCAAATTAATTGAACCTGAGGAGGGGGTCGTGGAAACCTCCGATCTGTAGCCAAGCAGAACAGAAGTTGTGGGTCACCTAGGAACTTACTACTTGCAATTGGCATCTGAAGTGGGGTGAG
The DNA here is from genome assembly GCF_949987535.1 of Balaenoptera acutorostrata. Lineage (NCBI taxonomy): Eukaryota > Metazoa > Chordata > Mammalia > Artiodactyla > Balaenopteridae > Balaenoptera > Balaenoptera acutorostrata. The sequence goes on from NC_080073.1 coordinate 79,283,459, forward strand.
AGCAGTCTTGTGGGACTATAGATAGTGTCAGAACTGAGTTAAATTATAGTTCATCCAGCTGGTGTCACAGAATCTCTTGCTGTGGGAGGAAAAAACCCCACACATTGGTGACCAGAAGTGTCAGAAGTGAGCTGTGTGGGGGGTAAAAAAGACACATAGGAAAGAAACACACAGGAAAGAAAGACATAGTAGGAACGAACTGGGTTTTTATAACTCAGTTGCAAAGGGTTTTCTATATATTATTATATCTTTCAATATGTCTTGCATGGTAGGATTAGGAGATTTAAATTGTGATTAGAGTTTTAATGTACTGTAGGTTTTGCTAAACTTAAATTGGTCTCATTCTATGATAAAATAGTTAGAATTCCATAGCTAGAAATTGATGCAAAAAGAGATTATACTGAATCCTGTTTCCAAAACAAGGTATACCTCTTTTACTTGGTAAACACTGACATACTAAATTGAATTTAGTATAATCTACTCAAAGAATATGCACTGTCTCAATTAGATTGCTTAGCAACAAAAAATGCCTGCAGCTCATGAAAAAAATAGATAGACTGAACTTTTCAAACAGGTTTATTAGGAATGAAACTGTGAGTATATAGGATTTTATAGGTTTTGAGAAAGGGATCCACATGTTCAGTTTCGTTCTGTGAAGACCCTAGTAAAACAAAATAAGATCCGTCCTTTGATGCAGCTATGTGTGACTTAATTGCTTACTTAACACTTAGTTCCAGTTGCATACTCTTTAGAAGTAACATCTGTTTCAGTTTGTGCCTTGACTAATTGCAAAATGATCAAGCATCTAAGTCCAAGTGTATACCTGACATGGCTGATAAGACAAATATCTTTCCTAGTCATTGTCTGAGGAAAAAAAAAGATAGCTGGTTGTCTGAAATTTAAGAAAAAATAAAAAAGAAATAAGATATTGACCATATACTTACATTTTGGGTGGGGGGATGGGGCATTTCGTCATGAGGATACAAAAGAATTAGATGAGGAGAATTATGCTGGCATTTCTTCAAACATTTATTTCCTTAAATAAACTAATCTCTTACATGAGGTTAAAGCCAAACAGAAATATAATTCTGTTAATTCACTTTTTGTTTTCATGGGGATTTTTAGACACCTGTGTATATGTTATGAAGACTATTGGATTGCTGTTCAGAATCATAGCACATCTCTTTTACAAACAGTAACCATACATTCACAACAAAAATTGATACCTATAGCCAGTGTTCTAAAAAGCCTAGAATTAACCTCAGAGAATAGATGAAGTGGCACTTGGGGGCATCAGTCAGTTCTATTCACAAACTATTATGAGCATCAGAAGCACATGAGCAGATTATAAACAAAAGATACATCTGAACCCATCAGATTTCCTAGGGCTTCCCTTCTTTTGCATGGGGGAAGGGAGATAAAACCAAGGTAGGGGTAAAAGGTCAGAGGCCATGAGTGTTGAGGAATCCAACTGAACTGAAGGAAGTCTGAAACAAGGAGTTTCAGGATTTTTATCTGTTTTTGTCCCAGAAGGATTACATCAAAAACCATTTAATGTCAAATGTAATATAGTAATTCAGCTTTTCAGCATTATAAATTAACCCTATCTAAATTTGGGTTCTTTGTCACAAAAATATTCTTGTGTTCCAATTATGCCAGCTCTTACTCTTGCATCTGAGTCACTAGTTTTTGCTTCCTCCTATATCTGCTCATGGAAATTTTTTTTGTTTTTCACAAAGGGGCTAATATGAGCAGGCCTGACCATGTTTAACACAGTCTCAACCTGATGGTTAATTTTATATGTCAACTTGGTGTGACCACAGTGCCCAGAAATTTGGTCAAACATTATTCTGAATGTTTCTGTGAAGATGATCTTGGATGAGATTAATGTTGAAACCAGTAGACTCTGAGTAAAGCAGATTACCCTCCAAAATGTGGGTGGGCCTCTTCCAATCAGTTGAAGGCATTAATAGACCAAAAACTGACCTCCCCTCAGCAAGAAGGAATTCTGCCAGCAGTCTTCCTTAGGACTCAAAATGCAACTCTTCCCTAGGTGTCCACCCTGCAGATTTTGGATTTACCAAGCCTCCACAATTGTGTGACCAAATTTTTTAAAATAAATTTCTCTCTCTTTCTCTCTAAACACAACCTGTTGGTTTTCTCTCGAGAACCTTGACTAATACACTCACAACAGGTTTTTCTTTCTTAAATCCATATTTCTTAGGAAAAAAAGGCTGCAAAGCTCAAAGAAAAGATCTTATTTAGTCATAATTGGGATCATCCTAGAAAATTGATTAAAATTCCAAGCTGCTCTAGTTTGTAAAAGCAAATGTGTTCTTGGTGTGGATAATTCTTTTATTCTTTGATCCTAATTCATAAAGTTATGAAGTTCACATTTGTTGACTGCTACTCTGACCCCAGCCACTTGCTGTCATGTGGCATGTATGTGTGCATCAAGAGAACTCAGAAAACCCTGCCTCTTTACATCTACTTCTTCTCTTGATTGGGACTGACAATTCTACAAACTTCTGTGTGGATATGGATGCATTGTTTTCCAGAATTTTCTGGTGCTCAGCTGAGAAACACAATTCCTTCCTTAGAGAAGAAAGAAATAATGATAAAGCCATACAATGATATTTCATTAGAAGTAAGCCTACCTTCTCCCCACTGCCATTCTCTAATATGTGACTCTAGTGCAAAGACATGATCTAAATGGCAACCTTTTTTCTTTGGAATGATTGTGCTTGCTGCAGAGGCATCATTCCAAGGCTTTGGCTATGTTTTAAAGTAGAACTGTCTCTATAATATAATGGACTCAGTGACAAATGCTTATACTAATTGTTTGATTTTAATTACCTGTAATTAATTGCTTATGTCTGTTTCTTTTTCACACCATGTTGAAAGTTTTAATTTGGGCATGAAATGCCTTTCAAGGTGCAAAAAGGATTCCTATTCTATTCATAATTAAAGTTCTAAGCACTTATTCATAAATTTTATTATTTAAAGAATCTTTTATTACTTCACCATTCTACTACCCCACTATTTAAAAATTAGAAAGTAAACAATTTTAGTTATAGCAAAAATATTGGAAATATATATATATATACATTTGCCTCTATTAAAATTACAGTAATAGTCCTAAAACATTCTAATGGCTATTACTACCCAAATTATAACCTAAGCACTTAGTTGTAATAAATTCCTAATGGCAGCACTATATCTAAGCAAGAAGCTAATAATAACTAGAGACATATTTATACCAAGATATTGTTAATCAGCAATTAAAATTTTGTATATTTGCCTTTTATCATTCATTATGAGTGTTGTGATTCAAGATCAGAATTTGGGAGTCTTTCTACTTTTTATTATGTGGTTTAGCTCAGTAATAGTATACTGTCACCATGACCTTATTATCTAGGAAGGAGGGCTCCTGAAATGGTGGGAAATTGGAGACAATTTACTATAGTTTTCCGTTCCTGTATTTGAAAATGCACATATAGTGGTATTAAAACACAAATTTTTTTTACTATTATAATTCTTTTACATGGTTTCTTTTTTTTTTTTTTCAAACATCTTTATTGAAGTATAATTGCCTTACAATAGTGTGTTAGCATCTGCTTTATAACAAAGTGAATCTGTTATACATATACAATACGTTCCCATTTCTCTTCCCTCTTGCATCTCCCTCCCTCCCACCCTCCCCATCCCACCCCTCTAGGTGGTCACAAAGCACCGAGCTGATCTCCCTGTGCTATGCGGCTGCTTCCCACTAGCTATCTATTTTACATTTGGTAGTGTATATATGTCCATGACACTCTCTTACCCTGTCACATCTCACCCCACCCCCTCCCCATATCCTCAAGTCCATTCTCTAGTAGGTCTGTGTCTTTATTCCCGTCTTGCCACTAGGTTCTTCATGGCCTTTTTTTTTTTTTTTTCCCTTAGATTCCATATATATGTGTTAGCATACTGTATTTGTTTTTCTCTTTCTGACTTACTTCACTCTGTATGACAGACTCTAACTCCATCCACCTCATTACAAATACCTCCATTTCATTTCTTTTTATGGCTGAGTAATATTCCATTGTATATATTTGCCACATCTTCTTTATCCATTCATCTGTCGATGGACATTTAGGTTGCTTCCATGTCCTGGCTATTGTAAATAGAGCTGCAATGAACATTTTGGTACATGACTCTTTTTGACCTATGGTTTTCTCAGGGTATATGCCCAGTAGTGGGATTGCTGGGTCGTATGGTAGTTCTATTTGTAGTTTTTTAAGGAACCTCCATACTGTTCTCCATAGTGGCTGTATCAATTTACATTCCCACCAACAGTGCAAGAGTGTTCCCTTTCCTCCACACCCTCTCCAGCATTTATTGTTTCTAGATTTTTTGATGATGGCCATTCTGACCGGTGTGAGATGATATCTCATTGTAGTTTTGATTTGCATTTCTCTAATGATTAATGATGTTGAGCATTCTTTCATGTGTCTGTAGGCCATCTGTATATCTTCTTTGGAGAAATGTCTATTTAGATCTTCTGCCCATTTTTGGATTGGGTTGTTCGTTTTTTTGTTATTGAGCTGCATGAGCTGCTTGTAAATCTTGGAGATTAATCCTTTGTCAGTTGCTTCATTTGCAAATATTTTCTCCCATTCTGAGGGTTGTCTTTTGGTCTTGTTTATGGTTTCCTTTGCTGTGCAAAAGCTTTTCAGTTTCATTAGGTCCCATTTGTTTATTTGTGTTCTTATTTCCATTTCTCTGGGAGCTGGGTCAAAAAGAATCTTGCTGTGATGTATGTCATAGAGTGTTCTGCCTATGTTTTCCTCTAAGAGTTTGATAGTGTCTGCCCTTACACTTAGGTCTTTAATCCATTTTGAGTTTATTTTTGTGCATGGTGTCAGGGAGTGTTCTAATTTCATACTTTTACATGTTCCTGTCCAATTTTCCCAGCACCACTTATTGAAGAGGCTGTCTTTTCTCCACTGTATATGCTTGCCTCCTTTATCAAAGATAAGTTGACCATATGTGTGTGGGTTTATCTCTGGGCTTTCTATCCTGTTACATGGTTTCTTAAAAGACAAAATTATAAAAGAAATAAAATACTTTGACAAAGCTAAATATTTTACTCAGTAATGTTTAAGTATCAATTCCTACTTATTTAACATGCGTTTTCTCCAGTATCTGGTAGAAATTATTTTTGCCATTAGTCCTGAATCTCTTGAAGGATGCAAGTCTTTTGGCATGTGTATATATACTTTTACATCTAGTCTAATATGCCTGTGGGTAAAGACCCTGGTTGTAAATCCTTGTGCTTTCAAGTTTATTACCCCCTCTCCCAAATTTTCCATGACCATCCTCATCCAGATAATCAAGATAGCCCTCCTCCAAAAACACCCACTGTAGTTGAATGCCCAGAGTCTGAGGACAGAAATTTAATTATCTTCCTTCACTCTACTCCCATGACTGCTTTACCTCTTAGATAGCTCCCTGCTTTCACTTATACTTTTACCTGGCCCTTTCATTCTGACTTCACAGTCTGTTACTTCTTATCTTCTGATTCTGACATTGTTTCTGGGTTAATGATATCCTGTGTCTGTACTGGCTTGGAAGTAACCATCATTCAGCTTAGCCTCATCTTCTTGTGGAGTACATAGAAAGCTTTCATAATCCTCAAGGGACCATCTAGACTGAGATCTTGAATCAAACCAAACCACTGTATCACCAGCCTTCTCTTTCCATGTATTGTGCCTGCTAGGAGAGTGTCCCTGCTGTGCCCCTCTTACTGGAGGAGACCTGCTTGGCTGGATATGAACAACAATCAAACAGAGGCTGAGATTCCCTCAGTCCTATACATGTGAATTTGAGCTGCTGCAACTCTTTTTCCTTTATCTGCTCTTCTTGTCCACTAGAAGACACAACTTCAGAAATAGGAGTGCCCGTTTCAGGCTTCTGTCTCTCCCCATCAACACCCGCTGCCTAGACCCAATCCTATCATCCTTCCAGCCTCAGTCCACACGTGTGAGATCAGATATTCCACATTTGCTTAATTACTTCTAGTAACAAATAATTCACTTCTTTAGGTTCCATTATTGAATGGTTCAAGCCCCCAGTAAGTTCTGCATTGTAGTTTAGAGGCAGCCTCCTTTGGTTTCCCTGTATTTGTCCTTATTTTATCAGACTAAAGAGCATAAATGTAAAAGATCCCGGGATACCTGTAGTCCCTCATCAAAAATAGTCTTGTTTGCCAATAACCCTTTTAAACTATAACGTCAACAGAGGAACATAATTTCTCAGATGTGAACTTATAAGTACTATGATGAAGTCTCAATTTTCTATTATATTGGCTTACTTAAAATAACAAATAAAAATATATGCTTATTTTTCAAAAATATATACTTATACATCAACCTTGCTGATGACTTCATGATCAAATAAGACCATCCAAAAGCATACATTATAGCACCCTAGTTAAGACTGAGTTTTGAGCCAGACCCTTTGGAAATAAATCCCAGCTTGGTCAGTTCCTAGTTGGTGGCAATATCCAAGTTACTTAGCCTTTCTGAGTCATAACTTCCTTATCTATAAGGTAAGAGTGAAGATGATAATAATAATAATAATAAGTAAATCTTAAGAGGGTTGTTAGGATTAAATTGATTGGTTGATTTATGTAAATCATTCAAGTTAACTCTTGGTACATAGTAAGTGCCTTAAACATGGTAGGGTTATGCAATTGTAAATGGGGTTGTTTTTTAATTTCTCTTTTTGAGAGTTTGTTGTTAGTATATGGATATGCAACAGATTTCTCTATATTAGTTTGTATCCTACAATTTTACTGAATTCATTTATTCTCATAGTTTTTGGTGGAATCTTTAAGGTTTTCTATATATAGGATCATGTGCAAATAGTGACAGTTTTACTTTCTTCTTTCCAATTTGGATGTCTTTTATTTCTTTGTCTTGTCTGATTGCTGTGGCTAGGATGTCCAATACTATGTTGAATAAAAATGGCAATAGTGAGCATCCTTGCCTTGTTCCTGATCTTAGAGAAAAAGCTTTCAGCTTTTCACCACTGAGTATATTAGCTGTAGGTTTGTCATATATGGCCTTATTATGTTGAGATACATTCCCTCTATATCCACTTTGTTGAATGTTTTTATTATAAATGTGTGGTGAATTTTGTCAAATTCTTTTTCTACATCTATTGAGATGGTCATTATTTTTATCCTTCATTTTTTTAATGTGATGTGTCATGTTGATGGATTTGTGGATGAGGCATCCTTGCATCTCTGGAATAAATCCCATTTGATTGTGGTGTATGATCCTTTTAATGTATTGCTGGATTCAGTTTACTAATATTTTGTTGAGGATTTTTGCATGTTTATTCAAGGATATTGGCCTGTAATTTTCTTTTTTGTGATGTCCTTGTCTTGTTTTGATATCAGGGTAATACTGGCTTTGTAAAATGTATTTAAAAGGTTTCTCTCCTCTTCATTTTTTGGAAGAATTTGAGAAAAATAGGTATTAAATTTTCTTTACATGTTATGTAGAATTCACCAGTGAAGCTGTCTGATCCTGGGCTTTTGTGTGTTGGGGGATTTTTTAATTACTGTTTTTGTCTTCTTGCTAGTAATTAGTGCATTCAGATTTTCTCTTTCTTCTTGATTCAGTCTTGGAAGATTGTATGTTTCTAGGAATGTATCCATTTCCTTTAGGTCGTCTATTTTGTTGGTGTGTAATTGTTTGTAGCAGTCTCTCTTATATTCCTTTGCATGTTTGTGATATCACTTGTAGCTTCTTTTTTATCTATGACTTTATTTGGGTCTTATTCTTTTTTGTTGTTGTTAATCTAGCTAAAGCTATGTCAATATTGTTTATCTTTTCAAAGATCCAGCTCTTAGTTTCATTAATCTTTTCTATTTTTTTTTCTTTTTAGTCTACATTTCATTTACTTGCCCTCTGATCTTTATTATTTCCTTCCTTTCACTAATTTTGGGATTTGTTTGTTCTTCTTTCTCTAGTCCCTTTAGGTATAAAGTTATATTTTTTTGAGATTTTCGTATGTTTGTTTTTAAGGTAGGCCTGAATTGCTATGAATTTCCCTCTTAGAACTACTTTTGCTACATCCCATAGGTTTTGGTAAGTTGTATTTGCATTTTCATTTGTCTCTATGTATTTTGTTTAATTTCTCCTTTGATTTCTTCATGACCCACTGGTTGTTCCGTAGAATGTTGATTAATCTTCATATTTGTATGGTTTTCCCCATTTTTTCTTCTGGTTGATTTCTAGTTTCATACCATATGTTTAGAGAATATGCTTGATATGAGTTCTATCTTCTTAAATTTATTGAGACTTCATTTGTGACCTAACATGTGATCTATCCTGGAGAATATTTGATGTGCACTTGAGAAGAATGTGTATTCTGATGCTTTTGGATGAAACATTCTGTATATATCTATTAAGTGCATCTGGTCTAATGTGTCATTTAAGTCTGATGTTTCCCTATTGATTTTCTGTCTGGATGATCTATCCATTGATGTAAGTGGGGTGTTAAAGTCCCCTAATATCATTGTATTGCTTTCAATTTCTCCCTTTAAGTCCATTAATATTTGCATTATATATCTTGGTGCTCCTCTGTTAGGTGCATATACATTTATAAATGTTACATCTTCTTGTTGGACTGACCCCTTTATCATTATATAATGCATTTCTTTGTCTCTTTTTACAGTCTTTTTTCTTTAAAAGTCAATTTTGTCCAATATGAGTATAGCTACTCCAGCTTTCTTTTGATTTCCATTTTCATGAAATATCTTTTCCATCCCTTCACTTTTAATCTGTGTCATTTTCTGAAGTGAATCTCTTGTAGGCAGCATATAGATAAGTCTTTTTTTTATCCATTTAGCTACTCTATGTATTTTGATTAGCAAACTTATTTACACTTAAAGTAATTATTGATAGGCATGTACTTATTGCCATTTTGTTCACTGTTTTATGACTGTTTTTGTAGGTCCTCTCTGTTTCTTTTTCTCTTTCTCCCTTCCTTATTGTTTAACTGATTGCATTAGCGTTATGTTTAGATTCTTTTTCATTTTCTTTTGTGTATTTACTGTAAGTTTATTCCTTATGGTTACTGTGAGGTTCATATGTGACATTCTGTTAAGTAGTACCTTTGTAACCTGTCAGCAAAACTTCCTGCTCCAACCTGTTACTCACTGTTCCGTAACTTGTACTTTCACCTTATAAGCATGCAATGGTTTGCCCCACTGCCTGAAACAGTTTCCCCAATATTTCTAGATCTCATTCCACCACATTTTCCTTGTTTTGTTCAAATATCCCGTTTTCAGCAAAACTGACCATAACCACTGAATGCTAGACTGCTATAGCATGATTTTTAAAGTGAGGCTATATCTTCTTGACATGATCTGTTCTCTGATGAGGAAAAAGTGTTAATAATGACAGAATGTATTATATTCAAAATTCTTGTGATGAATAGGCACATCATAAACTTCCTGCCTTGTTTCTATAAATTGAAAAATTGTCCCCTGATTCATATCAAGGACTTTTTCCAAGCAGCACTGGCTTCTGCTCCTTCTCAGAAGAAAGGAACCAAAAGGCTTAAGTATAAAGTGATATTATAAGATGAAATTTCTCAATAGAATTTATGGCCAAAGGCATTTCTGTTAGCTTGAGTAGGTACATTTCCAGGCAGAGAAAAACATGCTCTAATGTTAGGTCTTTAGAAAACAGATTTCACAAATGATAATGATAGTCATGTTGATCCAGAAACTAGAAGCAGAGATTTACTAGAAATTAATTTCAACCCACAAAGATAAAATTATAAACAATATAACTAGATTAGTTTTGAGCAATGGCAAGTTTTTTGCTATTTTGGCTTAAATACCTCTATGCTGTGAAAACCAATTGGAGAGTTTTGCTCCTGTGGGCTGAAATATTAGGGCTTTCTCTGTATGCTTTTATGATTATCAGAATGAAATATGATAGTGCCATTTTTAGCTTGCTATTATCTCTGATGGATGTCATCCTAACACAATTGCTTGTACAGCGTATGTCAGAAATAAGTCACATTTGTCTAAAACAGCTATTTCGCTAGGCAAATCTGGCTCTTTTGGCTATATTCTGAATGTGAGTCTCAAAATGTATTTAAAAATAGAAAGTGAAGAACTAAAACAATGCAGATAAAAAAACTTTGATTTGAAAAAGGTACAGGTAGACCTATGACTCTTAGCATCATTTAGCTCTGATTGTAGCAAAAGGAATCATCCATACTTCTGCATTATCAAAGGATCAAAAAAGTTTTTTATTTTACCTTTTGGTTTTTGGTGTCATTTTTTTCCTTCCTCCCAAGGGTTTTTATATATCTTATAACCCAGTTTCTAAAATCTCTTATTTGTAATTCAGGAGACCCTTGCTCTGCCTAGCTATAACTCTTCACTAGGGAACAAATACAATAGAAATTGTCCAAAATTGATTTTGGAAATTTTCAATAAAAATACTCATTTAAGAACTTAAATATTAATTTGAATTTGTAAAACAATTAGTTTTCAATGATGTTTCTGATTCTTTTCTTCCCTGTTCTGAAATTACTAGAAAGGAAAAAAGGGACATAAAGTTTTGTATTTCCACAAAACCTTAACCTAACACTTACTGCGTCACAGAGGCTCTCTAACCATTGTGTAGTTGACTGAAGAAATAAGAAAATGCATTGTATTTTCTAGACTGTTTTATATGCAGCAGTTAAGGTGATCTTAAAATCTCGTAAAAAGGAAAATGACATTTTCTTAAGACCTTTCAGTAGCTTCTTATTGCATATGCACTAAAATACAAATTCATCCTTTTCAGACTTATGAGATCTACTTGAACTGACTCCCTTTCCTTTCTCCACCTCATCTGGTTCATTAACTAAGCTCTAAAACCAGTGGTGGTCTTTCAATTATCTGCCCAACCGAACTCTTTCCCAACACAGAGGTTTTACAGATGTCATTCTCTCTGCTTAGAAAACCCTCTTTCTCTTAAAAAAGTGACTAAACACTTCAAGTCTCAGCCTAACGTCCTCTGAGAGTGCAGATCCCGTGCCACATGCCTGCCATGTTTCCTGCAGTACTCCTCATTACTATTTTAGCATCCTCTTTATTTCCTTCATGGCACAAATAACTTGATTGACTTGATTTTGGTCTTTCTTGTAAAAATAAAAAGTACTATATTCCCATATAAAATAGAAGGTTTAAAAAAAGTAAGTTCCATGTCTGCAAAACCCGTTTCTGAATGATCAGCATTGAAATCTCCACACCCGGCGCAAAGAAGATGCCTAATAAATATTTGTTGAATAAAATAACTGGAATTTGCCTTTATTTATTTATTTTTTTAATCTTTTAAATTATAAAATGTTCAAACATGTACAAATTTAGGGAGACTAGTGCAATACACATCCTCCAGATTTAAAACGTATCACATTTTTGCCAACTTTGCTTATATTAATTTACACTTTTCTTCATTTTCCTTTGATAAAATAAAATTTTGAACACTTCTGCATACATTTGTAAAACATACCTATAATTATTCAAATTCTCAGGATATGTTTTTACCAATAGGATTTTTTAAGTTGTGGAATTAGATTACAGTTGAGTTGTACCTGGATTGTGATTTGTTTGTGTTCTTTACTGATTACTGTATCAGTAATCAGGTATCAGATACTATTTAGGTGTCTCTAAGAAAATGTACATTTTCTTACATAATCACAATGATGATTACAACTAATAAAATTAACGGCAATCTTTTGGTGGCATCTAATACCCAGTCCAAACCACATTTCCTCTGTTGCGTCCTAAATATGTATTTTACGGTTTATTTGTTCAAATATATAATAAAGCAATGTCTAAAGTTTGCATTAGTTTGTAAATATATATATGTCTAAATTTTCTTTAAATTTAAGTCAATACCTCCTTTTTTTCCCCTGCCACTTACTTACGATGTCAACAGTATCAATAGTCCTGTATAATATCTCATTTCTGTAGGTGTTTTCTTTCTTGTGGCATCATTTAAATTGCTTTCCTACCCCTCATATATTACAAGAATGGATATTATCTTTAGAAGTTGGTTAGATTCTGGTTCCAGTTTTGACAAGATTGCTCCATGGAATGTACCATGTGTTTCAAATGTCTTCATGTCAAAAGGCACAAAATGATTAGTTATCCTGACTCTGAGGCTAATATAAGAGTTGAGCTCAGGTGCTGGGAGCCTGATTACTCTATTTAGATTTTCCCATCAAACTTTTTGCTAATAGTTTAGTAACTGGTGACAGTTACCACAATCAATTGCTTCTTAGGGTGTCAAGATAGAGATTTTTCTAATTCTATCTGTACCTGCACATTTGCTGGTTGAAATTATTCTGGTTTTGCTCTTGGTGGTCATTTGCCCTATTTGCCCATATTGTGGGATTTGTGGGCCTTACTGTTATCTAGCTATGCCAAGGAGACTAGCAATGTGTTGTCATTTTTCTCTGTCTGATTTTTTTTTCTCTTTCTCTGTCTAACCCTGTTTGGTTTTGGTTTTCAGGAGGGAATTTTGAGGAGATTAAAACAAAACAAAACAAAAAACTGTGTTGCTGCAGTAATAGCCTCTATGTCACCTTCATGTTTTAAAAGTCTTTCATCAATCCTTTCTATGTGCACCCCCTTCCTCCCATTTCTGTTCTCATTTTCTCCTTCTAAACATTTCTGGTCCAATTAGCAGTTTAGTTTTCAGTATTAAAATGGAAGGGCAGAGCTGATTTTGCATATATAAACTGTAGTTAATTACACAGCTGTGTGCCAGAGTTACATAGGATCTTCTCTGTGAAAAACTAAAGCTTACTTTTCCAGTTTAAAAGCTGTCCCTAATATCATTTTCATTTTTCAAGGGACTCAGAATAATTCTGGTATCAGACTGTCCCAAGGTATTTCTTAAAGCCAATTCTCTCTGTCTTTATTTTTACTGGAAGTATCACTTTGCACTTCCCTTGACAGTCCTTGGTCCTATTAGAAAGTCCTCTAAGATTCCTTGGAACTTATTCAAATTCTCAGGAGATGCTTTTGCCAATAAGACTTTTAATTTGTGGTTTTAGATGTATAGTTCAGTTGTACCTGGCTTGTGACCATTTGTATTGATCATATATCATCATTTTATTTTATTAAAATATGTGTACCCCCATACCCACCCTGTGCTATTCACCTTGGAGGGGAACCCTAGTGACTTACAGCAGAAATTGTTGCCTCATTAATATTTCCTTCTCCTCCCAGGGATTGAGCACTGCACTCTGGGACACTTGTCTCTAAACCAACCTAAGCTCCCAATGTGTGAGGTCTAAAAGATATAGTGAGAACAGCAGGTAGTATTTTATATTTGCTTCTGTAAGCTGCCTCATTTCTAAAGGAATAACTAAAGGTTATTAAATAAGACCTTTGGAATGAGAAGAAATTCAGCCATTTACTTTGGGTTTGGGGAACTCATCATAATTACCAGAACCACATTCATAACCTTCCTTCCTATCAGATAAAAGTTATGGGCTGTGTATTTGGATTTGCAGGTATAGGTAAACTTCACCAACTTAATCTAAATGGTTATACAAAGAAGCCAGTAAGATCATCAGAGAATAAACTGGAATTACAGGTGGCAGTGTCTGTTTTCACTGTAGAAAATGTTAACATTACAAGATAGCTGAAAGCCAAATAAGTTTTCACCAGCAATGTGTGATTTAAAGGATGTACCAAAACCAAATTCACATCAAAATATCTCAACCTCAGCCAACCACTCATCCTTTCCTAAACTGAAATTCTTATCATCAGGCTTTAACAGCACCTGTCTTCCCCACACTGTTCATTTGTAGATATTGAGACACTTCACCTCAAATTTGACCAAGCCATCTATGTTCCTAACTCACTTTGGGTCAGTGTTTAAAAACCATATTAGATGTTTGTAGCAACCAACTGACTGGTCATGGTGCTGCTGTATTTAGATGAGTCCACTGATCACCATAGTTGTGTGTGTGTGTGTGTGTGTGTGTGTGTGTGTGTGTGTTGTGTGTGTGTGCGTGCATATGCATATGTGTTATGACTTTATATTTATGTATGTGACTTTAAGTATAATTATAACGATGTATATCAGTATCTTAACCACATAAAGGAGACTTATTTTAATAAACGTCAAAACAAGTAATTTGACTGTCCCTAATTATACTTTAAGGACAAAAAGAATTGCAATGTAGTGTAAAACAATATTCAGTGATGACATTGATATCTTCAGTAATAAGATTGGTATCATTATTATGAACTATTAAATATGCATTGTAGGATGAGGACAAGTAAGTAATTATGTTAATGGTATGTGGAACTAAGATTTAACATGCAAGAAATAGATGCACACATAAAATATTTTTTAAAGGTAATCAAAATTCCTATATCCTTACACTTAAATTGACAGTATCAGTATAAACTTTTTATCTGCAGAAAAATCTTTATTGGTTTTGATCACTGAAAAGGCCCAGTATCCCAACCCAGTAGCAGTGATCACCCGTCACCCAGAAGTGGACTCAATTTCATTTTCCTCAGAAAGCAAGCAGAGCTTCTCAGAGATCTGGCTGGGATAGAAAACATATTATATATTGTAATACAGAAAGCAAAATATTTATCAAATACTACTGGTGCTGTGCTGAAAGGAAATGAGTCCATTTGAAAGTATATCTTGTTAAAAATGGGATAATTTGAGTATCACAAAGAGTAGCAACTGTAACGGATTGAAACCCATCAAATATGTTACAAATTCCATGATTTTAAACTGAAAATAGAACAACTAAGTTGGTACAATTGGAAATTTACTAGCACATCAATTTCTTATTATTCTGAAAACTGGTAAATAGGGGGGGAAATCAAGAATGTATCCTGCATATCCTGTACTAAGTACTCTTCAAGATAATCAAATAGTTGATGGACAGCTGCTCTTAGAAAATAATTCCAACCAAAGAACTCCAATTTCCCATAAAATAACTGAACAGTAGAGATGAGGAAGTGGGAGAGTAGGGTAGAAATAAAACAAATTTGGCTATCATTAACAGCTGGGTTGAAATTGTAGGATGGGTGTACATGAGTCTTTATTACACTATTCTCTTTTTTACAGTATGCTTGAAGATTTACATAATGAAATGTTTAAAAATGCTAAAGCAACTAATAAGAAAAACAAAGAGTGTGAGGGATTTGGCGAAGAGGTATTGGTTCTGCCTGTGTGGGTGGGCAGAGAGTGAAGCTACCACTGCATCCTCTAAACAGCAAGGACAGTATGAAAGTACCCAGATCTTGGAGAGACAGTGAACAGGGACATTAAGAAGGTCACCAGTGTGCCTGCCCCATGGGAGTAGCTCAAGTTTATCTGAGAATTGAATGGATGGAAGATAGAGTAAGGACAGAGATCTTTAGAGATTTTGAGTTTATACACTGGTTAGCCACAGAAGGTTTTTGAGAATTGGATTAAAATATTTCAATCTGTGTTTTAAAACTGTATTTCTGTTGGTAAAGTGAAAGATCTGGATTAAGAGGTTGGACTTTGCTGACAGAGAAGTTAGTCGGTATATTAAGATATTATTCCAGATAACAGAATATGAGTGAATAAACTAGGAGAGTTAAAGCAGGATTGCAGAGGAGGCAGTGTATATGAAAGAAATTGGAGATTTAGAAGCATAAAAATGGCATGGCCAATTGAATATGGAAGGAGAATGGAGAAAAGTAAAATCCATCCGTATATGTTTATTGAAACTCCTTAAGAGAAAAGGGATTATTACCAAATTACTAAGAGGAGACTTTTCTCTTTGATAGATTTAACCAGGAGTTTGTGTGTGTGTTTGTGCCTTGTGTTGTGTATTGAATTAATATTCTTCTCATTTTTTATTATTTACTGTTCTCATCCACTGTTATGCTGAAAATAGCCAGAGAATGAGGTCAACTCAACATTTGCTTTTGCTCAAGCCTACATAAGGCATATTGATTCTTCCTCCAATTCAGAAGAGAAATAAATCAATTACCCTTGCTGAAGGGTGGCTATCTTGAGTGCTTTTAGGAAAAACTCAGGTCATTCTAAAGAAATGTCTGAAATACCACAGAAGTTAAGAGCAAGATAAGCACTAATTTACGATCTCCTTCATCCTTATAAAGATGTACTTAATAGAGGACAAATTGTGTCACCAGGCATTTTCAGAGGCAAACTAGGATTTCAGTATTTCTACGAAAAGTCCGATGCTACACTGTCTGAGATGAAGAGTGCTTTTGTAGGACAGGTCTAAGTAGCACTACAAGGACAATAGTATCTACTTTACCCCTGGGAAAGCTCTTTGTCCCCTAAACCTTCCTGACTCTCTTTTCTTCTCAAATTTCTTAAAATATATTTTCTTTCATAAGTGAGAACCGAAAAGTCAGAGGGACACTGAGCTATGAGCTGACTGATAGAAATATTTTTAAAAATTTATTTCAGTAGCCTAAGCATCTGCTAGTGATTAGCAATTATCCTAGAAAGAACAAAGGAAGAAAGTAGTTGTTAGTTTACACATAGGAAAATATAAATAGAGCAGAAAATACAGAAGTGAGAGAAGAGAAAAATTAAATTTACATAGTATGCTTACATAGGAGAAAGAAGGGGTTTTAAACATGTACTTGAATGGAATATTGGATAGAGTTGATTTACAGCTGGTCAGGAAAAAATCTAGCTCCGACTCTGGGAAAGCTTGGATGTCTATCTTTGTTGGCCAAGCTAAGAGCAGTGGGATTTATGATGTGCTATTCTAAGTCTGACACTCCCCTGGGGACCACCAGGGACAGTTTGCTTACTGATATTGTTTTACCTGGCATAACCGGTTACATAGTCTCGCTTGATGAGGTGACCATAGAGGCATTAAAAACACCACTGGAAACTTCTGCCTTGAACTCTCCCGGAACCACAGTGCATTACACATCTCTTGGTGGTTGAACTAGGAGATTAAGCAGGTCTGCGTGAGAATCAGAACCTTCTTTTAGACCTCCACTGCTTGCCTGAGCTCTCTCTCTCTTGCTGCATCTTATCTTTTGCTTTTAAATAAAAGCTTTCTGTGAGTATGTCTGTGAAGTCTCATGAGTGCTTTCAAATAACAAAACTTGTAAAATCTTTGCAAAGTGCATTCTTGGAAAAAGAACATGAAGCAAGGGAGAAAAGAGAGAAAACTGGGAGAAGTAGTAAATAAGTTGGGGATTTAAGAAAAGACTGCTTCAGGTTTAGCTATTGTAGCATCTGTTTTGAATGGTCCATCGATTCACATGTTTTAAGATCAAACCTGACCAAGAGCTATCACTGAAGTCACTAGTAAGCTCTGGTCGGCATCTCCTATTTTAATTGGTTTCTTCTTAGGTTGTACTACAAAAAGATAACAAACCAAGCTCTATGCATTGCTGAAGGGTGTGGCTGACAGTTACTCCAGAAAAGGAGTGTGATACCAAAGACTTCTGGAAAAACAAGGATGGTGTAGTCCAGAGTCAATGAAGAGATGTTGAGTGTGTCACCTTTCATGTCCCTCATTGTGTTTCTTCTCCTCCATCTGAAGCATTAGTCACAAAATTTCTCTTTTTGTCTCTAAAGACTAATAAGAATTAGACTTGCATGACTTGAACCAATGAGAAGATAGAATTCTGGTATAAGAAACTCTTGTATTGTAATTCTGTCATTTGAGTTTAGGTCTAAAATTATGAGTCTCTTACCTTTTTGTTTCCAGGAAAAAATAAAAGGAATCTTTTCAAATCCCACATGATTTATGCAGACTGACTTGCCTTGAAAATTCAGACGTAATGCCAGGTTATTCATGTTTGAAATCAGGTTAATAGATATTTCATTGTGAGCCCACATTTCAGAGCTATCGACTATTTTATTACATCCTGATCTGTACATGATCAGATGGTACTCATCACTGTTTGTAGCTAAGATACCACGTTTTTCCAAGTTTTAATTAAATGAAAAATAAGTTCCATCATTTCCAAATGATCAACTGATAATCCACTAAAAAATAATCAGAATTCTCCTTTTGATTCTCTAGAGTTAATATCCAGTCAGATCAACAGATAACGAAGAGAAAACATGGCAATACTCCTAAGATTAAACTACATATAGGCAGAAAAAAAAAATTTTAAAAAAATACTTCACTCCTTCACATTCCAATAAGTGAGATATTTTTAAGACTTTTTAAAATTTAGAGTGAGCAGAAGCATGCATGTTTTGAGTCCTAGGCTGGGAACTAGCACCCCATCACTCCCACTGCATTTTATTGGCCAAACCAAGTCATAGGAACAGTCCAGACTCAAGGGAGGGGATAATATACTCTGTCTCTTGATGTGAGAAACTGCAAAGTCGTATTACAAAGGGAATGGGAAAGGGGTTGAGTGAAGGATTGTGGTCATTTTTCCCATCTACAGCACTAGGAAGAATTCAAATAAAAATACAGTGACATGAGCATTACATTAAATTAATAGTTTAACATCCAGTCCAATTTTCTATTGTCTACATAGAGTAAAATTTCTCCTTTCCACTTTCTCTAAACAAGTAAAAAATGGTCACTTGGCAAAAAAAAAATTATCTTCTGAAGGAAATTTGTTAGGATATTGGTTAATGTTTTAATGGGAATGAACTCAACTCTTACAGATTTCTAGAGAGCTCTAAGATATAGGTATACAAGTTAATTTGCCTGCTATTTATTATATAATGATTATGATAATGCATTGTTCTGATTTTTCTATTATAATCCTATAGTGATTTAAACGTTTTATTATATTATATTCCATAAATTCCATTCCATGTCCTCCAAATCTACTCCCCTTTGACAGGTCTTGTGTCCTAACTTTTGCTCCAAGAAATGCCATTCTTGTATGAATAACTAATCTTGAAATGTGTATGTATGTTTATGCATGTTAATTGGACTTAGTTAACCAAATAATGAGGATGCAGAGGGGGCTGGAGTGAAGGTTAAGTTTGCTTTATAAGATGAGTTTCTGTGTTCAGACCATTAGAGAGTACAGAAAATTGACAGGTTAATAAGTATCCACTAGACCGATCCATGGCTGTAGAGCAGATGTAAATGTTAGGGCATATTTAGGAGTGAATAGCAACATCTCTCTTCTCTCAGGAGAACTCTGGCAGGCACAGAGCAGGCAGTACCTGGAGAGTCACTAGACTTGAGTCATCATAGGAGAACCTGTGACCTAGGACAGTATCTGGAAGACATAGGGATGTCAGAGATCACAAAGTAGATCAAGCAGGGGAGAGACAGACGCTCTGGGATGTGAGTGTGGACCAAAGCATCCGTGACAGCACTCAGCTAACAGTCAGACTCCCTCCCTGCATCACTAACAGAACTGCAGTGCAAAATGAAGTCCTGGGGAGGGGTCTTCTCAGAGCCTGCAAATGGAAATGTAGGTAGGTGATAGGTGAGAAGGTTACACTGAGTCATCATACCCGGGGAAAATGATTCAAATCTATTCTCTGTCAACTGAAAAAAAACAAAAACAAAAAGCACAACCTAAAAGTTAAGAATTATGTTTTATTTGGTGAACTTGTGGAGGACTTAAGTCTGGAAGACAGCCTCTCAGGTAGCCTTGAGGGACTGTTCCAAAGAGGTAAGGGAGGAACCAGGATATATCGGAGTTTTGCAAAAACAAACCACGTTGTTGACCATCAAAAGATTTCTGCTAATTAAAGAAGAAAGAAACATCTCCAGTTAATGAATTTAGCACTTTTCTATGTATGGGAAGATGCAAGAGTCTGGGCTCATTGAATTCTTTCCTTTGATATGTACCTTAACTATCTAGGGCCAGTATCCTGTTTTTCCTCCATCCTGCATCCCCTCAGGGTGCACAGTCAGGGGTGGCTGCAGTGGCTGAGGGCTTTATGTCCACAACATCCTTTGTTTACTGATATGGCAGGTGACATTTTTCGTCTAGTTCTCTTTCGGAATGTCTGTAGTAATTATGGACCTATATGACTTTTGGGACACATATTTGCCATTTACTAAATCCTATATAAATATTATTAAGAAAATAGAAACTAAAGAAGGTAAGTAGCTTGCTATCTACAACTGAAATGTATGTTTCAAGAAGGGAAGGACTATATTCGATGTGCCCGTTTCCTGAACATCAGTACCCAGCACTTAGTAGTCGGCAGGCACTCCATAAATATCTATTGTTACTATACCTCCCAGCTCACAAGCAGTAGACTTGGAAATGGAGTTCTGTAGATAAATGGATTTATGGTGTTGACCCTAGTGCTAACTCAATATCAGAATCATCCAGATAAAAGAATAGTCAGAGGATGGTTTAGTAAGTATGTCTTCAAGATGCCTGGGGTCTAGCATTGGTAAAATATAAAAGGATGCCTGAAAATTGGCCATAGTTGGGAGTTGTTAAGAAATTTATCTGCACTTCCAACTTGGATTATGTTGCAGCTTGATATATCTCTTGCTGTTTAAGATGCTTTGTTCTATTGTGAGGCTCAATTATGATCAAATCCAGTTCTTATCAAATCCTTATATCAAGCTTTTTCTACTGCCCCCCAGAAGATAATGGGTGGAATGTTTCCTTTCCTGTTTTTCTCCAGTCACTTCTAAATCTAGAGCTAATAAACCTACGCATGATGCAGTATTTATCCTTTATTCCTTATAGGGAAGAGTTCAGATAGGAAATAAAACAAGGTTTATAGCAGAATCTTGCCATAGGCTTAGAAATTCTAATTCCTTGATTGAGAAAAAATGTTTTCAATTTCAAAATTACTAAAAATCTCCCACTTATTCCTATTCCCCAACCTGGCTTTCTCAGCAGGATGAAAAATGTTTCTGACAACACTTAATCTTTGGGTGCTACATCTCTTATCTTCTGGCATTACTTCCACTCAAGTCATCCTCTTCTTCCTCAACCATGGTCTTTATTCTTCCCTTTCACTGGTCAAAGTGTAATATTAATTGAATTAGTAAAATGCCATTCACTGATTCTGTGCCTCTCTTTAAACTCATCAGTAGAGCTCAATTCTCAGAAAGAGTTTTGGGGAGTAAGGTTTGTTTTTGGGGGGGGTTAATTTTTGCATTTTATTTTATTTACTTTTTTATACAGCAGGTTCTTATTAGTCATCAATTTTATACACATCAGTGTATACATGTCAATCCCAATTGCCCAATTCATCACACCGCCATCCCCACCCACCCGCGGCTTTCCCTCCTTGGTGTCCATACGTTTGTTCTCTACATCTGTGTCTCAACTTCTGCCCTGCAAACTGGTTCATCTGTACCATTTTTCTAGGTTCCACATGCATGCGTTAATATACGATATTTGTTTTTCTCTTTCTGACTTACTTCACTCTGTATGACAGTCTCTAGATCCATCCACGTCTCAACAAGTGACCCAATTTCGTTCCTTTTTATGGCTGAGTAATATTCCATTGTATATATGTACCACATCTTCTTTATCCAGTCGTCTGTCGATGGGCATTTAGGTTGCTTCCATGACCTGGCTATTGTAAATAGTGCTGCAGTGAACATTGTGGTACATAACTCTTTTTGAATTATGGTATTCTCAGGGTATATGCCCAGTAGTGGAATTGCTGGGTCATACGGTAATTCTATTTTTCGTTTTTTAAGGAACCTCCATACTGTTCTCCATAGTGGCTGTATCAATTTACATTCCCACCAACAGTGCAAGAGGGTTCCCTTTTCTCCACACCCTCTCCAGCATTTGTTGTTTGTAGATTCTCTGATGATGCCCATTCTAACTGGTGTGAGATGATACCTCATTGTAGTTTTGATTTGCATTTCTCTAATAATTAGTGATGTTGAGCAGCTTTTCATGTGCTTCTTGGCCATCTGTATGTCTTCTTTGGAGAAATGTCTATTTAGGTCTTCTGCCCGTTTTTGGATTGGGTTGTTTGTTTCTTTAATATTGAGCTAAATGAGCTGTTTATATATTTTGGAGATTAATCCTTTGTCCGTTGATTTGTTTGCAAATATTTTCTCCCATTCTGAGGGTTGTCTTTTTGTCTTGTTTATGGTTTCCTTTGCTGTGCCAAAGCTTTGAAGTTTCATTAGGTCCCATTTGTTTATTTTTGTTTTTATTTCCATTACTCTAGGAGGTGGATCAAAAAAGATCTTACTGTGATGTCAAGGAGTGTTCTTCCTGTGTTTTCCTCTAAGAGTTTTATAGTGTCTGGTCTTACATTTAGGTCTCTAATCCATTTTGAGTTTATTTTTGTGTTTGGTGTTAGGGAGTGTTCTAATTTCATTCTTTTACATGTAGCTGTTCAGTTTCCCCAGCACCACTTATTGAAGAGACTGTCTTTTCTCCGTTGTATATCCTTGCCTCCTTTGTTGACCATAGGTGCGTGGGTTTATCTCTGGGCTTTCTATCTTGTTCCATTGATCTATGTTTCTGTTTTTGTGCCAGGACCATTTTGTCTTGATTACTGTAGCTTTGTAGTATAGTCTGAAGTCAGGGAGTCTGATTCCTCCAGCTCCGTTTTTTTCCCTCAAGACTGCTTTGGCTATTTGGGGTCTTTTGTGTCTCCATACAAATTTTAAGATTTTCTGTTCTAGTTCTGTAAAAAATGCCATTGGTAATTTGATAGGGATTGCATTGAATCTGTAGATTGCTTTGGGTAGTATAGTCATTTTCACAATATTGATTCTTCCAATCCAAGAACATGGTATATCTCTCCATCTATTTGTATCATCTTTAATTTCTTTCATCAGTGTCTTATAGTTTTCTGCATACAGGTCTTTTGTCTCCTTGGGTAGGTTTATTCCTAGGTATTTTATTCTTTTTGTTGCAATGGTAAATGGAAGTGTTTCCTTAATTTCTCTTTCAGATTTTTCAAAAAAAAAAAAAAAAGGAAAAGAAAAGAAAAAGATTTCTTGTAGTTCAATGCTTTTGCTCTAGATTCCGAACTCCAAGGTAAAGATGAATAGTAATATGAATCCTTCAACTTTGCTCTCTTTTTTCTAGTTTGTCTTGGCTATATACATAGCCATTTGCATTTGTTTATAAATTTCCGAATCTTGTCAATTTGGGGAATAAAGCATATACCAAGATTTTGATTGTGATTGCTTTGAATCCATTGTGATGTTTTATTATTTTCAGTGTAGAGATTTTACGCTTCTTACATTAAATTTTTCCCTAGATGTTGTTGGAGCTATTGTAAATGCTATCATTTTAAAATTTTGCTTTCCTGCCATCCCACTACTGGGCATATACCCTAAGAAAACCATAATTCCAAGAGAGTCATGTACCACAATGCTCATTGCAGCTCTGTTTACAATAGCCAGGACATGGAAGCAACCTAAGTGTCCGTCGACAGAGGAATGGGTAAAGAGGATGTGGCACATGTATACAATGGAATATTACTCAGCCATAAAAAGAAACAAAATTGAGTTATTTGTAGTGAGGTGGATGGACCTAGAGACTGTCATACAGAGTGAAGTAAGTCAGAAAGAGAAAAACAAATACCGTATGCTAACACATATATATGGAATCTAAAAAAAATATATGGTTCTGAAGAACCTACAAGCAGCACAGGAATAAAGACACAGACATAGAGAATGGACTTGAGTTTATGGGGAGGGTGAAGGGTAAGCTGTGACGAAGTGAGAGAGTGGCATGGACTTATATATACTACCAAATGTAAAATAGATAGCTAGTGGGAAGCAGCCACATAGCACAGGGAGATCAGCTCGGTGCTTTGTGACCACCTAGAAGGGTGGGATAGGGAGGGTGGGAGGGAGACGCCAGAGGTAAGAGATATGGGGATATATGTATACGTATAGCTGATCCACTTTGTTATACAGCAGAAACTAACACACCATTGTAAAGCAATTATACTCCAATAAAGATGTTAAAAAATTAATTAATTCATTAAATACAATAAAAATTTTGCTTTCCTGATGATTTTTTGCTTTTTTAATTTCTTTGAAAATACAATGGATTTGCGTATTGATCCCATATCCAGGGATTTTTACTAAATTCACTTATTGTTTCTAATACCTTATGATTCTTTTGGGTATTCTACAAATACAGTAGTGCCAACTATATATAATAACAGTTTTATTTTTTCTTTCCCAAACTATATAACTTTTATTTCTTTTTTCTTACCTTATTGTCCTAAGATTTTGAGTACAAAGTAGAAAGGAAATCATGATAGAAGACATCCTTACTTCATTTCTAGTATTTGTGGAAATGCTTTCAATATTTCTGCATTAATTGTAATGTTTACTATAGGTGTTTTGTAGATACTTTGTATTGAATTAAGCAAGTTCTCTTCCATTCATTGCTAGTTGAGAGTTTTGAGTATGAATCTGTTTTAAATTTTATCGAAAACTTTTTTGTATGTATAAAGATCATTCTATTATTTATCTCCTTCACTCTATGCATATGGGTAGAACACATCAATTTATTTTCAAATACTAAACCAAACTTACCTTTTTTGAACAAATCCAAATTTTATACCATAAAATTGTAAATGTGTATGTAATTTTTTAACATGACATTTGATTTGTTTGCAAACTTTCTGTTTAGACTTTTGCATGTATGTCTATGAAAGAGAATGACCTATAACTTAACTTCCCTTTTTTGGACTATCCATGACAGAATTGAGTTTGAAAAAAAAATGTTATTTTAGGTTAGACTCATAAAATATATTGAGAAGCATTCTTACTTTTTTTATCTTCTGCAGACATTTGTATACAATCAGCCTTATTTCTATTAAGTAATTAAAATAATTCATTGATGAAGGCATCTGGATCTGGAGTTATCCTTTATGGGAAAGTTTACATTTATAAATTCAGTATTTTTAATAGACATTGGCTTTACAGATGCACTATTTCTTCTTGGTAAGTTTTGTTTTTCAAGATTTATGCCCATTATGTAAAAAAAAAAAAAAAATCTGTAGTATATTATCTTTTCTTCTTTTGTATTACTTCTCTTTTTCTTTGTCTCCCTCTCTCTTTCCCTCTTTCTGTCTCTCACAGTCTCTCTTTCTCTCCTTCTCTCTCTGTCTTTGAACAGTTTTGTCAGACTTATTAATCTCTTCAAATGCTAATATTTGATATCGTTGATTCTATTTGATTTCTGACTCATTTATTCATGTTTTGGGCCTTATTACTTCTATGCTTCTATTCATCATGTTTAATTTGCTATTGGTTTTCTAATTCTTAAGATGCATACTTAGAACATTGGTTTTCCCTTTTATTCTTTTATTTACATATATATTTAGGACTATACATTATTCTGTAAGTACCTCTTTGGTTATATACCAAATGTATTGAGATGTCATGTTTCCATTATATGTCAGTTCAAATAATTTCTTATTTCCATTGTGACATCTTCTTTAGCCCATGAGCTATGAGTTATTTACAAGTAAATTGTTTAATATCTTCACATTTGAGGACTTTAAAAATATAAATAATTGTTACCACTTCATTACTTAATTAAAATGTGGTCAAAGACCATTCCCTAAAGAACGAATATTTAGGGTTTGGAATTTATCACTTATTTAGGGTTTGGAATTTATCACTTGAGATCAAAACCAGAGACTCCCCAATCATCTTTAAAAATATGAGTTGTTGTTCTCAAAGAAAAAAAATCATAAACATTAATTTTCCAAAATTAATGTATTTAGTCTTAAGGACAACAAAACAATTCAGGATTTGCTGCATCAAACTGAGTTCAATTCTTTTTCTACTACTTTTCCTCCACTGGCTGTGGTCCTGATCTCAAGTGATAAATTCCTTGGGTAAGAATACACAAAAATCTTCCAAGAGCATGCAATAATTTTTGGCAACATGTAGACAATAAAATTTTCCTAGCTCCACAGAAGGAAAATTCTGCCAGAATTATACTGGATTCACATTACTGAACAGAATGTGAATAGAATAATAAATAAATTTATTAATTAATTTGCTTAACAAATTAACTCATTTCAGACCAAAAGGAAGGCCTGCCCTAAAGGTCTACGCGAGAAGACAGAAACTACTTGAAACTCTCAAATGTTGCTTTTTTTTTTAGCTTTAAATATTTTACCTTTCAATGATAGACACCTTGTCTGCTCAAAGTATGATTTTTTCAGTGACCTTCTCTGTCATATTCCTTCAAATAATCGGATTTGAAGATTTCCTAAAGGAGCTGAGATTACATTTCATGAGTTACCCTCCACCTGGTAGAAACATGCTAATAATTCTCATTAGTATTTTAAATTAACCTTTTATAAGCTACTAAGAAAAACAGAAAAGATACCTAAATAGAGATATGTTTTCTTTCTCCTGAACATAGAAATATGTACATTCTCTAGATGTGGGTATATACGCTTCCCTCCAGCTTCATTATACTTTATGTACATTCTTAAAGAGTCTATCAGTCACCTGTATTTTTCCTTAATTTCAGAATTGAGTTTTAGAAAATGAATATGAGAAAAGAAGCTGCATCCTTTAAGGATGCAAACAAAAATATTCTAGGACAGAGTCCTGTCTAAAGGACTGTTTACCTGTCGTGGTCAGATTCAATGAATAGGTATTGATTTTGGTGACATGAAACTAATTTAACAGATCATTTTCATTTCAAATATCTGTTTAAAATAAATTTAGAGTTGGTCACAATTATCCTCAAAGTAACAGAAACATTTCACGAGCTTTTAAAATAAATGCTGTTGCAGATTTTATCTCCTATTATTGTCTATTGTGTTATTGTCTATTTTTCTCTTCAGTTCTGTTACTATTTGGTTTACTTAGGTGCTCTGATGTTGGATACATACCTATTTATAACTGTTATAACTTCCTAATGGATTGACCCTTTTATCATCATGTAATGTCTTCCCTTGTCCCTTGTGACAGTTTTTGACTTAAAGTCTATTTTGTCTGATATAAATATAGCCACACCTGCTCTCCATAGTTTACTATTTGTATGAAATATCGTTTTCCATCCCTTCACTTTCATCTTATGTGTGATCTTAAATCTAAACTGAGTCTTTTGTAGACAGCAAATAGTTAGGTCTTGTTTTATTAACCATTCAGACATCCTGTGCTTTTTGACTGGGGAGTTTAATCCATTTAAGTTTAAAGTAATTATTTTTTTTAATTAACTATAGTCACTGTGCTGAGCATTGTATTCCCAGGACTTATTTATTTTGTAAATGGAAGTTTGTAATTTTTGACCACCTTCACCCATTTCGCCCACCTCCACCACTGCCAATAAAAGTAATTATTGATAAGGAAGAACTTACTATTGCCATTAATTAACAGTTTTCTGTCTGTTTTGTAGTTCTTTTGATCCTCTTTTCCTCTCTTGCTGTCTTCCTTTGTGTTTCACTGATTTTTTTTTTGTAGTGATGATATTCCTTGATTCCTTTCTCTTCTTCTTTTGTGTATCTTCTGTATATATATTTTGTATGTGGTTACCATAGGTTTATTGTACTGTACATTTTGAAAACTCCATATTTCCCCTGATGCCTCAATATCCCCACAAGCAGGCTGTGAGTACCCCGCCCAGGTGACTAGGCGCACCAATGTGATAAGGCTGGTCCCTGGCACAAGTTGCCCTTCTTGCCCTCCCCTGACTGTGACCTTGTGACATTCAAAAGCACCAATTAAACCCCCCACCCTGACCGCCAATAAAGATACGTACGCATGGGTCCTCATTCAACCTGAGTCGGATGAGTTCCCTCCTTTGGCACTCCTCCCATATGGCCCCTGTGTGGCATGCGTGCTACCCTCTTATAGGACCCGAGAGTATAACACATCTCTTTCCCTTTCTTGTGCTTCTCCATATTCCATGTCTGCACCTCTCTAATCATCAAATTTTTTTAAAGTAACATCAATATTCCTTACAACACACATAAAACCTCTTATAGTTATGACGGCATTTTGAGCTAACAACAGCTTGACTTCAATCACATACAGAAATTCTACACTTTAACTTCCCCACCCCCACCCCAATTTCATGTTATTGATGTTACTAAATAAATAAATAAATAGCTCTTGCAGAATGTATAGGACTCAATTTCAACTGCTTGGACACCTTATGTCTTGGGTAGTGCTTTTATCTGAGGATTGTAGTTGGGGAGATTTCTCCTACCACTTCTGAACCAGCAAAGTAGTACTGGGCAGATTCAGGTGGTGAGGTTCTGAGAACCATTTGTTATTCAATCACTGAAGGAAAATTGGTAGTAAAATTGGACTTGCCATCAGAGCTGAGTATTTACTTATCTGAAAATATTTATTTAATGTCTCTACTGTGTTACCAAATTTTTGTTAACTAATAATAACGAATACCAGAAATACAAAAATAACTAGGGAAGTATCTTTGTTGTTATTGTTGAGTTTTGTTTTTTTATTTTATTTGTTTTTAAGCACATAGGAAAGTTCTGTCCTCCAGAGATTCTGGTTCTATTGACCTGGGATAGTTCCTTTGCCTACATATTTGAGACAATTCTACAAGTGACTCCAATGGCTACCCCTGGATAGACACCACTGATTTAGGAATATATTTATAAATTAGGCATACTAGCAAACATAACAATAACAAAAACAACATATAAATCAGATTATTCTAAATCTTCAAAATGTGATCAGTCATATAAAATTTGTGTTAAACAAGTAAAAGTGTCAAGAATGTTCTTTAAATACTAATTTAATCTGATGTTCAAATGAGAATGCTGTGTGAAAAGTTATGTGATATGTGCTTCAGCAAACCAAGCCTATTGGAAGCACGTCTAATAATCCAGGCACGACTACCCATTGGTGAATTCTTTCCCTTTACAAATTTTAAAGCCTAGGAAGAAAGGGTCTCAGGCCATTAGGGCTGAAATCTCAATAACTTCAAATGTCTAAGGTGGGCCAATTGAAATTTTCAAAAGTTATTATTTTCACAAATTTTTGTTGACAGTGGTCCCTAAAGAAAAAGCTGCTATTTTTCTCTTTTGATCTATATTGGTTTCCTTTCTTTTTTGAGCTTGCAAGTATCTACAAGCTTAATTAAAAGATGTTTAGAATTAAAAGGTACACATTTGGATAGAATTATTTATTTTCTACCACTTTCACGCTTCACAATATAGTACAAATCACTCAGACTACTAACGTTGTTTTCATTTACAAAATAAGGATAATATTTGCCTTACATAAATCAGAGATTATATGAAAAAAATTACATGTGAAGGTTATTTTCAAATTGCAACGTATTAATACAAATACACAGTTTTAAGAAAAACATGATATGTCGATGCTATTACATTATAAGACAAAAAAGAAATTTCCAAGTTCAGCTGGTGTACATGTTTTCTGCTCAGATAAGAGCAATTGTCCTTATATCAGAAGAAAATTTCCTCTCATAAAAGTAGATACTTTCCTCCATATGGTCTAATCATTACCACAGATTTTCTCAATTTTCATCATTCAGTTGTTTTTCAGCAGTAAGTCTGTTCATTCTCTATATTTTAGAGCTGTAAAAAAAGGAAAGACAAAGATTGCCAAGTGACATTAGGGGAAAAAAAAAAAACTTAATTAGAAAGAGAGGCAAGGACTTGCAAAATTGTAACCTCATGATCCAGAGATTTGGATTTTCTTAAGCTTTGGGGGAAGAAAATATGCAAAAAGTTGCTCAGAGCTGACCGAATCCCAAACTTCCTCCTCTAGACAAAAGATTTCCTGTATATTAACATATTTCAAATCCTCTTTTTTGAGGTTTTCCATTTCAATACAAGCTTTAAAAAAAAATCTCATTTTATCAGTCAAGATTAAGTCAGGAAAGAAGATCTACTTGGAGGGTTATGGGATTAAGGGATTTATTACAATAAGCAGATATTACACGATTCTAGGATGAGATGGTGATGTGTAAGTCCCCAGAATTCCAACAGAATTGGAAGATCAAAGCAAAGATAACACTAACTAACCTTACTGAAAGAGAACAGTTGGAGTGAACAATTGGAGCTTGCAGGGAAATTCTGAGAAGCCAAAGAATCTCAGCCTCCAAAGTGGGACCATGACCAGGAAATTGTGGAGAGGTCTATGGGAAGCTGTTACCTTTGTGTAGCTACCGTTTCTGTGGGTTTGTTGCCAAGTATCTGAGGATGGGCTTGGGGCTGCCATTTGCCAAGCACATGCAAGGAAAGGCAAGGCCAAGGCCATGGCCTGACTGATTTGGCCAGTGAAGGTACAATGAATCACTTTTAGATTAAGACAGTTTATTACTGGCATAGACCGTAAAAGTAAGAATAGCCAAAAGCACCAGCTCCCTTGTCCCCACACACCCACAAGGATAACATGAAACAAAAGGACCCAGATGACTGCAATGCAGGTTGTGGGATATATCACTGCCCAGGAACCGATGCAGAATGGCTATCATCAAAAAATCTACAAATGATAGGGACTTCCCTGGTGGTCCAGTGGTTAAGAATCCACCTGCCAGTGCAGGGGACACAGGTTCAAGCCCTGGTCTGGGAAGATGCCACATGCCATGGAGCAACTAAACTAGTGCGCCACAACTACTGAGCCTGCGCTCTAGAGCACTCGAGACACAACTACTGAACCCACGTGCCACAACTACTGAAGCCCACGCGCCTAGAGCCCGTGCTCCACAACAAGAGAAGCCACCACAATGAGAAGCCCATGCACTGCAACGAAGAGTAACCCCCACTCGCTGCAACTAGAGAAAGCCCACGTGCAGCAACGAAGACCCAATGCAGCCATAAATAAATAAACAAATCTTAAAAAAAGAAAAGAAAAAAAGAAATGAGAGGAAAAGGCAAACCTACTTTGTGAAGTTTTGGTAAAATAAAAAACGACAGTATTCCGTAAAGCCAGCATCAACAGTGGGAGAGAGAAGAAGGTGAATGCTAGAAGCAGCCGGAGGGAATGTATTCAACTTAAAATTAGTTTCTGGAGACTTTCTGAACAAATATGGAGTTTCGTTAGCACTGCTGACCACCTCCTCCACCAACTGTGATGATTGAGATCCGGAGAATAATAGAGGTGTTATTTTGTGAATTTTGTATCCTCGGGCTAGTGTAATATAGGAATTATCCAAGCTTTTCTTTTTCTAAAAGAATAAATTAGGCCTTAGAAATGTTAAACATTGAAAGTAGCACTTGAAAGCTTAAGTAGACATTTTTATTCAATGTTTACGTTATCCATGTAAATTTATGATTATTAATGAGTGGATAAAAATAAGGGCATAGTTGGTGAGCATGAGTACAACATGTAAATGTGTGTCTGTGGTGTAAGTAGGTGCCAACATAGTTCTTTAATTTGAACAAAAAGCTGTGAAGATTAAATAAGCATAAAGTTTAGGGTTCAAACCAAATAATTGTCTCAAAGTTAATTAGCTTGAATTTTAACACAGAGCTCAACTTTAAAAGAATTTTGGGCATTAGCAAATGGATTTTGTAGTAACAGCTTTAGCACGTCCTGACCAGATACTCAACCACTGCTACTTAGGATTAGTCTTTATTTACTACAACCTTCCCTACTCCTTATGCTGAAAGACTGGATATACAACCAGACATTGCCCACAACTCTTAGCCACAGCCTGCAACAACCAGCAGGGGAAGCCAACCTAAAATCTGTGGCGACCAGCTCAGGAAGCCAAACCACAACCTCTGTAGCACCTGATCCCAAATGGCCAGGACATGATCAATAACTGACAGCTTCTCCTGATTTTTCCCTACTTCCAACTAACAACCAACCAGAGAAAGCCAAATGCACATTAATGAATCACACAGGATGACTCCCTTCTAGTCAGCTTGCCTCCAGCTTCTCCCTGTCAACAGCCATATTGTTTAGCCTCCATGTGTTTGTGTTTTTTATGTTTTTTTCCCTGTAATTGATTTCTAATCCCATAGCATTATTGTCAGAAAAGATGCTGGATATGATTTCAGTTTTCTTAAATTTACTGAAGCTTGGTTTGTGACCCAAAATGTGATCTATCCTGCAGAATGTTCCGTGTGCACTTGAGAAGAAAGTGTAATCTGCTGTTTTTGGATAGAATGTCCTATAAATATCAATTAAATCTATCTGGTCTATTGTGTCATTTAAAGCTTCTGTTTCCTTATTTATTTTCATTTTGGATGATCTGTCCATTGGTGTAAGTGAGGTGTTAAAGTTCCCCCACTATTATTGTGTTACTGTCGATTTCCTCTTTCATAACTGTTAGCAGTTACCTTATGTATTGAGGTGCTCCTATGTTGGGTGCATATATATTTATAATTGCTATATCTTCTTGGATTGATCCCTTGATCATTATGTAGTGTCCTTCCTTGTCTCTTGTAACATTATTTATTTTAAAGTCTGTTTTTTCTGATATGAGTATTGCTACTCCAGCTTTCTTTTGATTTCCATTTGCATGGAAGATCTTTTTCCATCCCCTCACTTTCAGTCTGTATGTGTCCCTAGGTCTGAAGTGGGTCTCTTGTAGACAGCATATCTATGGGTCTTGTTTTTGTATCCATTCAGTGAGACTGTGTCTTTTGGCTGGAGCATTTAATCCAGTCACGTTTAAGGTAATTATCTATATGTATGTTCCTATTACCATTTTCTTAATTGTTATGGGTTTGTTTTTGTAGGTCCTTTTCTTCTCTTGTGTTTTCCACTTAGAGAAGTTCCTTTAGCATTTGTTGTCGAGCTGGTTTGGTGATGCTGAATTCTCTTAACTTTTGCTTGTCTGTAAAGCTTTTGATTTCTCCGTCAAATCTGAATGAGATACTTGCTGGGTAGAGTAATCTTGTTTGTAGGTTGTTCCCTTTCATCACTTTAAATATATCATGTCACTCCCTTCTGGCTTATAGAGTTTCTGCTGAGAAATCAGCTGTTATCCTTATGGGAGTTCCTTTGTATGTTATTTGTTGTTTTTCCCTTGTTGCTTTCAATAATTTTTCTTTGTCTTTAATTTTTGTCAATTTGATTACTATGTGTTTTGGCGTGTTTCTCCTTGGGTTTGTCCTGCCTGGGACTCTCTGTGCTTCCTGGACTTGGGTGGCTATTTCCTTTCCCATGTTAGGGAAGGTTTTGACTATGATCTCTTCAAATATTTTCTCGGGTCCTTTCTCTCTCTCTTCTCCTTCTGGGACCCCTATAATGCGAATGTTGTTGTGTTCAATGTTGTCCCAGAGGTCTCTTAGGCTGTCTTCATTTCTTTTCATTCTTTTTTCTTTATTCTGTTCCACAGCAGTGAATTCCACCATTCTGTCTTCCAGGTCACTTATCCGTTCTTCTGCCTCAGTTATTCTGCTATTGATTCCTTCTAGTGTAGTTTTCATTTCAGTTATTGTATTGTTCATCTCTGTTTGTTTGTTCTTTAATTCTTCTAGGTGTTTGTTCTTTAATTCTTCCAGCTCTTTGTTAAACACTTCTTGCATCTTCTCGACCTTTGCCTCCATTCTTTTTTCAATGTCCTGGATTATCTTCACTATCATTATTCTGAGTTCTTTTTCTTGAAGGTTTCCTATCTTCACTTCATTTAGTTGTTTTTCTGGGGTTTTATCTTTTTCCTTCATCTGGTACATAGCTCTCTGCCTTTTCATCTTGTCTGTCTTTCTGTGAATGTGGTTTTTGTTCCACAGGCTGCAGAATTGTAGTTCTTCTTGCTTCTGCTGTCTCTGTATTGTTTTAAGCCACTGAATTTTGGAGTTATTTGTTATGTAGTAGTAGGTAACTAACACAAGTCACCTACTCCTACACAGGGATAAATCTCAACCTGGGATCCTGGGCAGGGAGTGAAGATGGTGTTAGTTTTAACAGGGATTGCTGAACAGGTCATCACTTTGGACAGCTGAATAGTACTCTGATCCTCTAAATTGAATATTTAAAGCCAAAGTGAGAAGACACCTAATGTGTAGCAACAGATTCAATAATATTTTTGGTCAGGAATATTTTATGTCTTTTCTCCCAACATAGAAATCTTAATAAATAACGTTGCCATTTCTTCATGTTGACGTTTTATCTACCGTTTCTTACTTTGTATGTCAGGTTAAGGAAGAAGAAAAGAATCGAATATATAGAATTTTATAAATTCTAAGCCTATACAAGTTCCTGTTCATAAGGTTTGGAGGGCTGTTTAATAAATTCTACTACAAACACCAAGGCCTGAAAATAAGGGCTATTTTGTTCTCATTCTGTTTTATACAAGGATGATTCAAGGCAGAAAACAGAAGACAGACTTTGGCAATTTAGTCAATTACTGATTGACCTTCAAAAAATTAATCCCATCGGGTTTGTCCTAGGTCTGAATCCCTACTATTGGATTCCACTCCTTTGATTTCTATGATGCTATGTCAGCAGGGTGGAAAAAAGAAAGAAAACAAACCGCCAACCACATCAAAGGATTGTGCAGACGAAATGGGGGCCCATCATTGTAGTCTGTTCTTAAAGTGACAGAGTAAGTGACTCCCCATGTGACATTGAGAAATCTCTTTGATGTGATTGGAGAAAGAGTCAGAAAAGTCCTTCTGACAAACTTGCAACTGATCTGATCATCCTCTGCTATTTTGGGTGCTTGTTTTTGAATCCTGAAGCCCTTTATGGCATCTCCTATTAAAATGTAGATGTACCTGGGAGGAATATTATTACTATTTGTCATCAATAAAA
The DNA here is from genome assembly GCF_949987535.1 of Balaenoptera acutorostrata. Classification (NCBI taxonomy): domain Eukaryota; kingdom Metazoa; phylum Chordata; class Mammalia; order Artiodactyla; family Balaenopteridae; genus Balaenoptera; species Balaenoptera acutorostrata. The sequence goes on from NC_080073.1 coordinate 79,318,112, forward strand.
AGTAGAAAGTAACCGGAATGAGTCATCAGAAAGTCTTCTAGGACATGTCATCAGAAGCAGCAGGTACATAAACATCTCCCTCTAAGTCATGGCCATAGGCAAAGGACTGTCATCAACTCTAACAGCACACAAAGTGTAATGAGATCTACTAACACAATTCTGCTGATAGGGATTTTGCAACCACATATAAGCTGAAGCCTACATTCACATTAAATTCACATTTGAATGTGCATGAATGATTCTTTTTGTTGTCTCATTGCTGTGAACTCATTTACTGCCCCAACACAGAGCTGCAGAGTTCTTTAAAGGAATGGGGAAAATTGAAAATATGGCAGCATTGATTGTTGTACCCAGAATCAGGTTCTGAGAACTCAGTAAGGCATCTATGGTAGGAAAAGGTGTGTTGCCCCGCTTCCAGCTTCTCCATTCTCAAAACTATGGTAAGCAAAAAAACTTTGTTACTAATTACTCTTATGGCTGAGAAGTGATCTGTGGCTGTAAAATATAAAATACTAAGTTTGAAAGTGATTCAACTGAGTGGAAAGAAAGTCCACGTCATCATTTTTCAACCCGTTAGAGTATCTACCTGTTAGATGAGTCAGGATTTCTATAACCCAAATGTTTATTACAGACTAGTACTCTACTAAAAATTTCCACTGAGTAAGATGACATGTTACAAAAAACAATCTCATAAATGGATTCCCTTGTTTTTTTACTGAAATATAATTGACATACAATATTAGGTTAGTTTCAGGTGTACTGCATGGTGATTTGACATTTGCATGCATTATGAAATGATCACCACAATACATCTAGTAACCATCTGTCCCCATAAAAAGTAATTACAGTATAATTGACTATATTCCTTATGCTGTATATTCCATCCCCGTGACTTATTATATAACTGAAGTTTTGTACCTCTTAATCCCCTTAATCCCCTTAATCATTCACCTACTCCACCCACTCCCCTCTGGCAACCACCAGTTTGTTGTCTGTTTCTATGAGTCTGTTTTCATTTTGTTTTGTTCATTTGTTTTTTTTTAGATTCTACATATAAGTGAAATCATGTAGTGTTTGTCTTTCTCTGTCTGACTTGTTTCACTTAGCATAATGCTTTCTAGATCCATCCATATTGCCTCAAATGGCAAGATTTCATTCTTTTTTATGGATGAGTACTATTCCATTGTATATATATATAGATCTGTGTATACATACATACGTTCATACATACATACATACATACATACCACATCTTCTTTATCCATTTTTCTGTCGGTGGACACTTACATTGCTCTCATATCTTGGCTATTGTAAATAATGTGACAGTGAACATAAGGGTAAAAAAGCTTTTCAAATTAGTGTTTTTGTTTTTTTCAGGTCAATATCCGGAAGTGAAATTGCTGGATCATATGGCAGTTCTATTTTTAATTTTTTGAGGAGGCGCCATACTATGTTTCATAGTGGCTGCACCAATTTATAATCCCACCAACAGTGCACGAAAGTTCCCTTTCTCCATCCTCGCCAACATTTGATATTTGTTGTCATTTTGATTATAGCCATTCTGAAAGATGTGACGTGATGTCTCAATGTGAGTGTGATTTGCATCTCCCTGATGATCAGTGATGTTGAACATCTATTCACGTGTCTGTTGGCCATCTGTATATCTTCTTTGGAAAAGTGTCTGTTCAGGTTCTCTGCCTACTTTTTAATTGGGTTGTCTGCTTTTCTTTTTTAACACTGAGTTGTATGAGTTCTTTGTATATTTTGGTTTTGAACTCCCTATTGGCGATATGATTTGCAAATATCTTCTCGCATTCAGTAGACTGCCTTTTTGTTTTGTTGATAGTTTCCTTCACTGTGCAAAAGCTTATTAGTCTCATGTAATCCCATTTGTTTATTTTTACTTTTGTTTCCCTCTCCTGAGGAGACAGATCAAAAAAAAAAAAATTGCTAAGATGGATATCAAAGAGCTTACTGCCTATGTTTTCTTCTAGGAGTTTTATAGTTTCAAGTCTTAAGTTAAATTCTTTTATCCATATTGAACTTATTTTTGTATATGGTGTGAGAAAGTAGTCTAGTTTCATTCTTTTGCATATAGCTATCCAGTTGTCTCAACACTATTTATCAAAGAAGAGGCTGTCTTTTCCACATTGTACATTCTTGCCTCCTTTGTCACAGATTAATTGGCCATAAGTGTGTGGGTTTATTTCTGGGCTCTCTATTCTGTTCCATTGATCTCTGTGTGCATTTTTGTGCCAGTACCATACTGTTTTGATTACTGTTGCTTTGTTATTGTTTGAAATCAGGAAGCATAATACCTCCAGCTTTGTTCTTTCTCTAGGTTGCTTGGATTATTCAGGGTCTTTTGTGTTTCCATACAAATTTTAGAATTATTGATATTTGTTCTAATTCTGTGAAAAATGCCATTGTTATTTTGATAGGGATTGCACTGACTCTGTAGATTGCCCTGAGAAGTATGGTCATTTTAACAATCTTAATTCTTCCAATCCATGAGCACAAGATATCTTTCCATTTATTTGTATCTTCAATTTCCTTCTTCAGTGTCTTATCGTTTTCAGAGTACAGGTCTTTCATCTCTTTGGTTAGATTTATTCCTAGGTATTTTATTCTTATTGATGCAACTGTAAATGGGATTGTTTTCTTAATTTCTCTTTTTGAGAGTTTGTTGTTAGTATATGGAAATGCAACAGATCTATATTAATTTTGTATCCTGAAATTTAACTGAATTCATTTATAAGTTCTCATAGCTTTTGGTGGCGTCTTTAAGGTTTTCTATATATAGTATCATGTGTAAATAGTGACAATTTTACTTTCTTCTTTCCAGTTTGGAGGTCTTTTATTTCTTTGTCTTGTCTAATTGCTGTGGCTAGGACGTCCAATACTATGTTGAATAAAAGTGGCAATAGTGGGCATCCTTGCCTTGTTCCTGATCTTAGAGGAAAAACTTTCAGCTTTTCACCATTGAATATGATGTTAGCTATGGGTTTGTCATATATGGGCTTTATTCTGTTGAAGTAGGTTCCCTCTCTACCCACTTTGTTGAGAGTTGTTATTATAATCCAGTGTTGAATTTTGTCAAAAGCTTTTTCTGCATCTATTGAGATGATCATATGATTTTTGTTCCTCAGTTTGTTAATGAGGTATATCGTGCTGGTTGATTTGTGTCATAAATGGATTCTTATAGATCTGTTCTTAATTGGTTTGCTGAGTTAAATAGTGCAATACTTTCACTCTGCATAATCAGTGAGAAAGCTGTGATTTTTTTTTTCCAGCCTGGGGAAGGAGGTCTGGATTAAGATTCAAAAATTCTCTTTACCTTGAGGCTCTTCTACTTTTTATATAGCCAGCCTTCCAGGAAATATTAATATAATCCATTTGGGAAGTCTTTATGAAGAGGTGATTCAGTAGGAAAGAAACATTTATCCTTTTATGGGAAAAAAATTTTTTTAAGTATAGGTAAATTAGGAAAACACTATACTGGGTAGCATAGGAGAAAAAATGTTTGCTTTAAAATAATACAAATTATCATCACAGTGCTAGCAATAGATCAGCAACGGCAAAATGAAATTAAAGCTGCAAACTTGGGAGCTAAAATAATCTCAAATTTATCTTTTTTCTGAGGCTTTCTACTGAACTCCAGAGTTTCTACTTTGATAACTGCTTGGGGTGCTAAGGACAGAAAATAAACCTATGACTCTCCTCAAATGGGCAAGTTATAGAAGAGCCCTGCATAATTCTGAGTTCCCAAAGGAGTATACCTCACACACAAAGGTCAGGATACATGTCTAAAAATAAATGATAAAACTAAAAATAAATTTTTTAACTTTATTAAAAGAAGGCTATAAAAGGCATTTTGCTTGTCTGTAACTTGTTGGGCAGAATGAAAAAAAAAAAAAATCTCCCATGATAATCTGTCACCCCAAGCTAGCATGTGAGTTTCTGGTGTGAATTAATGTTATTCATGAGATCCAAAATAATCTCAAATGGAAAATTTAATTTAAAGTGGTCTCAGATTATCGGGGTCCTCGGGTATCTAGGAGGCACAACCTGAATCTTCCCCAGAAGAACTCACCTTTAACCCAGGTCTGGAAGCAAACCCAAAAATTCCAAGAAAAATTACCTGCCCAGGGCTTCCCTGGTGGCGCAGTGGTTGAGAATCTGCCTGCTAATGCAGGGGACATGGGTTCGAGCCCTGGTCTGGGAAGATCCCACATGCCACGGAGCAGCTGGGCCCGTGAGCCACAACTACTGAGCCTGCGCGTCTGGAGCCTGTGCCCCGCAACGGGAGGGGCCGCGATAGTGAGAGGCCCGCGCACCGCGATGAAGAGCGGTCCCCGCACCGCGATGAAGAGTGGCCCCCGCTTGCCGCAACTAGAGAAAGCCCTAGCACGAACCGAAGACCCAACACAGCCAAAAATAAATAATAAATAAATAAATAAAGTAGCTATAAAATTAAAAAAAAAAAAAAAAATTACCTGCCCAGATTAAAAGCAAATTCTTAAAAAAGCAAACAAAGAAAAAGAAAAATACTCAAGGAAATAATGCAACATGAGTGAGAGCTAGCTGAAAAATCAGAGCAGTAGAATCAGAAATTAAAAGCCTTAAGATATTGAAATTATCAGGCATGGAATATAAATAATCTTATATAAGTTGTTTAAATAGAGAAAAAAGAAACTTGAAAATATGCCCAAGAAACAGAAAGTATAGAGAATCAATATGCAGACATCAAAAAATAATAAAACCTGTAGAATTAAATAAATAAATCTCCTTATAAAGAACCATACATATAAGTCACTGGATATGAGGCTGCAGTGCAACAGGAAAGGATAGGTTTTTCAATAAATGGGACAATTGGTTAATCGTTTGGAAAAAATATGTATCCGGACTCCTTCCAGACATAATAACAAAACAATTTCAGATATTTAGTAAATCCAAATGTGAAAGGCAGAACAGTAAAACTCCATGGCCCCAATTCACAACTGTTTGGGCAGCTTGGTCTCCAGCAAGGCTCAAACTGCATGATCTCTATTGTCCTAACCCCTGGCAATTCTTAGAGTAGGAGGTTGCCTGTCATGATTAACACACCATTATAATTTCCTCCACCTCATAACTCCTAAGTGCACACCTTTACAACCAGCTTTTGTACAATGTGATTCTGTCTGTAAAATAATTTTCTGCAAGGATCTTTACAAACATGTATTCATTTAATCTCCATTCCGTAAACAAGACGATTGATGTTCAGCAAAGGGCTTCCTCAAGATCATTCAGTTGATATGTGTTAGAGCATTTTCCACTTAGTCAAGGACATTTTGTAAAAATTCTTAAGTCATATCCACACATCCCCATCGTATTTCCTTAGTTGGACAGGAAAATTCTTAAAAGTGGAGTCCATATTTTTTCTTTAGTTTCTGTCCGCAGTGTGCCGTAGAGCTGTCAGTGTGCAATAGGTAATTAATAAGTGATGTGTAAGAGATGGAAATATTCTGCAGTCTTGTTAGTATTTGAGCACCTAAAAGCACATCATTCTGAGCAACGACCTGAATGACTAGCATGTCGTCTCAACTCCACAAGATGTCTCATGAGCATTCTGCTTTCCCCGTAAAATAAGCTTTTAACTTATTAAAAAGCCAGTCTTATGAAGGAAGGACAGGTGACATGTAAGTAGACTCGAGTATAAGTAGACAAATGTTTCTTTGTATTAATGTCCCTGCTTAAAAGAATAGGAAAAGTTCCAATGTCTGCTTCTTAGTGACTAGCTGTGATTTTAAAACATCTACACTATATAGCTTCAGTGCAATTAGTACACAAACAGGCACAACAGAAAATCAGATACAGCAATTCACCAAGAAAGTATGTTCTCCTTATCTAATCAGATTCATTATCTTTCAATATGATGCTATCAATAAAAGATAGGAGCTGAGCAAGGGCAGAGGTGGTCAGCATTGAAAGGAGATTTTTCCAAAGGCAAATTCAAGGACCCAAAAAACTGAAAAGAAATGCCAGTATTTTCATTACTGGATCTTTTTTCTCTTGACTATGAAGGGATTTATATGTGCCCTGAAAATTATTGTAGTTAAGAGGCTTTTACTAAGGTGAAATGTAAAGGGAATAATCCAGACATTTTGGTCACTAAATTTCATGTGATGTCTTTCTGAAGGGTAAGAAATTAAAACCTCATTCTCATTAACATAAATGTAGTTCATTTTACCCTAAGACCAAGCAATTACAATTGTCACTGTAAAAAATTCTTAACATCCCTTTACAGTTCTGAGACAGCATCAAAGTAGTTATCAGTACAGACTATTCCAGATTCTTATCTTCAAAGTATCACAGCTCAAACATTCATACATCAGCCATTCTGAGAGTACATAATGTACCTCCATCATGATCATATAGGTTTTTTTTCAGTGACAAAAACTGGAAAATCTAAAAAATTTCCCCACTATAAAATGTATTATAGAAATACTGTACCCCTGCTTCTTCCCTCTATCGTCTCCCTTGGGAAAAAAATCACTACTCCCAGCTAGAAGCACTTCCAAGTAACAGAGGAACTTAAGAGGATCTTCCAGGAGATATACATACACACACACACAAACATACACAGACACAGACACACACATGTACCAGCACTTTCTGTGTAGTATCCTCTGAATTGGTGATCATAAAATGAAATACAAGTGTTTTCACCCATAGATCTCAATCCTAACTGTCCAAGTAAACTTTGTGCATTTGTTTCAGAGAAACCCAACTTGTATAAATAGCCTCAGTTCTCTTCTAAACTTTTATATTTGCAAATTTGTTTCCAGAAAATCAATCTGTCTTCTTTATTTTTTTCCCTCCCTTCCTTCTTTTTCTTTTTTATTTCTTTTCTTTCTTTCTCTCTCTCCCTTTAAATTATTTTTTCCACCAGGACTCTTTAGAAATAGCATTAATTATTTATGATCTAGTAGACATATCCATAAAAGACAAGGAGCAGGACATTTTCAGCCATTACCCTCTGATGAAGGCTGTTTACGAGAAAATCAGAAATATGATAAGAGCACATCTGGAAGGAATTGAAGAGAGCCCTCATAAAACAGAGAGCCTTCAGCCTAGTATGAAGTAATGTACAGAATGTAACAGAATGGTTCCCACACCTGAGCTAACTGAAAAGGGCTCTAACAGGATGTTGACTTTCTAAATTGGTGGAAACTAATATCTCTCTTCCTATCAAAAGATTGCTGAGCTACAGAAACTTAGTCCTGCTCTATGCTGACAGTGGGCTTTGGGGCCTCCATAGGTAAAGGGAGGTACCTATTTAAAGCTCAGACAAGTCTGACGTCAGGAAGTTGGAAAGACAAACAAGAGAAAAGGGGTGAGAAGAGAGGGATGTAGATTGTTTATCTCCATTTCATTAATATCTTTTTCTGAAGTTTTGTCTTGTTCTTTCATTTGGCATATATTTCTCTGTCTCCTCATTTTGCATGACTCTCTGTGTTTGTTTCTACGTATTAGGTGAAACACCAGTCTTAAACTTTTAGTCACTGAAAGACGGGGGGTAAGGTTTGGTTGTTGTTTGTGCAGTGCCCTGTGGTTAGCAGCCTGCCAGATCCTGTCTCTCTGATTTTTTCAGTCCTGTGGGGCCCAGAAATGCAAGCCCCTCTGGCCACCAGTACCAGATATTCAAGTGTCCATGAACATCTGTGTGCTGGTAGCCAGAGGGGCTTGCATGCACCTTCTGCACTTTCTGGATCTGGTTGTACAAGAGCCATGGTAGAGGAGTGCTGGGCTGGAGCGAGGCTGTGTGCCAGGTCTGGCGAGGTGGGGCACTGGGGAACACTGGGGTGGGGGAACAGATTGAGGGTGCAAAAAATTGTGCTTGCCCTCACCAGGTTAGTGAGGCAGAAGGACAGTAAGAAAAATGGTGCCCACCAGTGCCTCTGTCCCTGGAGAGACCTCCAGTAAACCCCTGCCCCTTGGTATATGCTCTAAAATAGTCAACTAATCTCTCTCACACCTGGCCCGCTGCTTCTCAAGCTACCACCTCTGCATTGGTATTCAGAGCAAATGAGTATGTGTGTGAGCCCTTCCAGAGCTGAGTCTCGGTTTCCTACAGACTTTCAGCTCTCCCAGATGTAAGTCCTGGTGGTCTTCAAAGCCAGTCATTTCAGGAGCTTGTCTTTCCACTGAAGGTCCCATAGTCTGGGGTGCCCAATGTGGGGCTGGAACCCTTTGCTTCCCAGGGAGGAGTTCCGTATTTGTGATGTTTTTCCCACTTGTGGGTTTCTGCACCAGGGGTAGGGGGCCCAGCAAATCCATGTCTCTGCCCCTCCTATCCATCCTGATGTGGCTTTTTATTTATTATTTCTCCCTTGTTGTGGAAGAGCTGTTGCGCTAGTCTTCAGGTTTTTTCAGAGAGAATCGTTCTATATGTAGTTGTTGTTTGGATAGGTCTGTGGGAGAAGGTGAGCTCAGGATTTCCTATCCCAATAAACTTTTTTTTTTTTTGAAAGACATACTCATAATTTCTCAGATTTTCATGCACTTTTTTTTTTAAATTTATTTATTTATGGCTGTGTTGGGTCTTCGTTTCTGTGTGAGGGCTTTCTCCAGTTGCGGCAAGTGGGGGCCACTCTTCATCGCGGTGCGCGGGCCTCTCATTATCGCGGCCTCTCGTTGCGGAGCACAGGCTCCAGACGCGCAGGCTCAGTAGTTGTGGCTCACGGGCCTAGTTGCTCCGTGGCATGTGGGATCTTCCCAGACCAGGGCTCGAACCCGTGTCCCCTGCATTGGCAGGCAAATTCTCAACCACTGCGCCACCAGGGAAGCCCCCAATAAACTTTTAATTTTACAATATATTTAGATTTCTAGAAAAGTTCCAAAGATAATACAGAGATTTTCATATACTCCACATCCAGTTTCCCCTACTAATATGATACATTTGTCATTGTTAATGAATCAATTCTAATATATTATTAACTAAAGTCCATATTTTATTCACATTTACTTAGTTTTACTAACGTCCCTTTTCTGTTCTAAGATTCCATCCAGGATACCATATTACATTTAATTGTCATGTCTCCTTAGGCTTTCTTGGGCTATGACATCTTCTAGAATTTCCTTTGATTTTTATGACCTTAACACTTTGGAGGAGAACTGATCAGGTATTTTGTAAAATCACCCTCAGTTGAACTTTGTCTGACATTTTCTAGTGATTACATTGTGATTATGGGTTTAGGGGAAAACACCCACAGAGGTAAAGTGCCATTTTCATCACATACTGCTAAGGATATATACTATCAACATGATTTATAACTGCCAACATTGACCTTGATCATTCAGCTGAGATAGTGTTTGTCAGGCTTCTCCATGTAACATTATCCTTTGTCCTCTTTTATGTACTCCATTCCTTCAGAATAAAGTCTCTATGTGAGCCCACACTAAAGGAGTGGGAAGTTACACTCCACTTCCTTGAGGGCAAGTACTTACACAAATTATTTGGAATTCTTCTCCACAGGCTTTATTATTATTTTAGATCAAACAACATTCATGACTCTCAAGCATAATCTGTGAGACATCATATCTACAATATAGAGTGATTGTGATGCTTCAGTTTTGGCCATATTCTCCTCTATAGCAGAAGAATGACATATTTCAATTCCTTCTGTTTCTTTTCCAGGAGCTCCAACACTCGTTTATATGGGGAAGTGGAGAGACGGGCTCTTCTGAACATGACTACACACAAGGTAACATGATTTATTCTCCTGACATTGAACTATCCCCTAGACCAACACACACAGAATAGTATACTTTGCTTTGTTATTTTTTTAATCTGAGATTGTCTCAAAAATCATTCCTTTTAATTCACCTAGAGACTGCTAACCAAGGTAAATTAGGTTTTTACTTAAGTCTAATTTAAAGTTCATGTGCTGTAACACAAGTTATTTTTCCCCTTTTTTACTTTCATGATCAGGTCTAGTTTCTTGAATATTATTAGGTATAGTAGTCAAGGTGCTCCAGAGAAACAGAACTAATACAAATGTATATATATCAAATATTATATCTATACATATTTTATATATATTATATATATTATACATATATCTAATGAATTGGATCACATGATTACAGAGTCTGACAGAGCCCAGGATCTTCAGGGTGAGTTGGTAAGCTGGAGACCCAGGAAAGCCAATGGTGTAGTTCTAGTTCAAAGGCCAGCAAGCTTGAGGGCCAGGAAGAGACAGTGTTTCAGTTTGGGTTTGAAGGAGGGGAAAAAAAACAATGTCAGAGTTCAAAGACAGTCAAATGGAGGAATTCTTTCTTATGGGGGAGAATCATACTTTTTGTTCTATTCAGATCTTCAACTGATTAGATGAGACCCATCCCCACTAGGAAGGGCAACCTGGTTTACTCAGTCTACCACTTTAAATGTTAATCTCATCTAAAACCACCCTCACAGAAACAACCAGAATAATGTTTGACCAATATCTGGACAAGTTGACACATAAAATTAACAATCACACTAGAGTTTTAAATTATCAAGATCCCCAGAGAGTCTATATAAACTTAACAAGTATTCTGCAACTTTATAGATTTCAGATTTCAGCTTCTAAGACACGTGGGTGATTTTTTTCATTGTAAAGGGCTGCAGTAATAGGTAATAAGACACCTAAAAAAGAGAAAGATGTGTTATTATTTTTATCCCAAATCTATACCATGGATACCAATGCTTTACAACAAAAGCAAAAACAACAAACTGAAGACAAAACAAAACAAACAAAAAACAAAAGGAAAAGACAGACAAGAAAAATACTATGAAATCAATGACAAGAAAACAAAGAAACTCAAAATACCTCTTATAAATGAAAGAATTTCGCATGTTTGATTTATTAATCTATTCAATAAATTCATGCCAGTCACTCTTCTTGGTGCTTGGGAGACAGCAGTAAACAATGCAGAGGAAAGATTCCTCAGAGAGCCTACATTCTCACAGGGAGAGACTGACAATAAATAATAAAAATGTACTTGCTAGCAGATGACAAGTATCATGGGAAGAAGACAAAGTAGAGCAGAAGGGGAAGGATCACAAACACTGGTAGTTGAAGAGATGCAACTTTAAACAGAGAGTGAAGGTGAGCTTCACTGAGAAGGCAGTGTTTGGACAGAGTCTCAAAGGCAGTGAGTGAAGTAGCCATGTGCATATTTTAGAAAGATCGTTCAAGCAGAGGACACACTCAGAACAAAGGACAGGGCACAATGCACATTTTGATGAAAGAGGTCAGAATGGCTGGACCGGAATGACTATGACTGAGACAGTGGTAGGAGACAAAGCCACAGAGGTGGTGTGGTGATGGTGGGAGATGTGCAGGAGAGAGAATATATGGGGCTTTGTAGGCCACTAAAAGGACTGTGCCTTCTTTCAAATGTCATTCACGCGCAAATGTTTGTGTTCACTTAAGAACATGGAGCTTTGCTTCCCTGGGGTGGTCTTTGAGTAGAGCCTGTAAAGATGTTATCACTGTGTTTGATTTGCGGCTAAACTTCCAAATATATTCTATGGATTAATTTATCATACATAAACTAAGGTGTGAAAAAAGTCACCAGCAACTGGAGTAGGAAGAAAGAAAGAGGAATAATAGAATTCTAGAATTTATAGTGAAGTCATGCAAAGCCATAAGGTTGCTCACTTCTGCCTACATAATACAAAACTGCTTCCTGTGACTTGCATGTTTGTAAAGTTAGATGCTGAAATTTAATTTGAATTTTAGAGGTTCATTCCACTGCTTTAAATAACTAGTCTTTATCTTTAAGATTTAGGAGTTAATTTTTTGTGTGTGAGGAATCAACTAGGTGTTGGGGGGGGGGGAAACTATCATAATCTAATTTGAAAGTCAAACTGTAAATCAAAAGTAACTACTGTATAGCCATGTAATTTCCAGATAATAATTACATTTTCATAAGATATTTTTCAAGATATGAAGCATTTTATATTCTCAACTTCATAGCAACTCTGATTAGCAAATATTATTATTGCACCATTTTATGGTTGAAAAAATAGAGATTAAACAAAGTAAAGTAAAAAATTCCCTGTTACTTACTGTGTCTCTATTTCAAATATAAATCTTGAGATTTTTCGACATCTACAATGAGTATTAATCTTTCTCTCTCACTATGCAGGAGTGTTGTAGTTTAAAGTGTTTGAATACATTTCAAAGAAAAAATGGATAAAAATGTGTATATTGTCTATTGTGTGTAAAATTTTTCAACATACTTTATACTCATTTTTCCTTAAAATGATATAAAATAAATATTAGAGGGAGTGGCCAAGATGGCAGGGTAGGAAGACCCTGACCTCACCTCCTTCCATGGGCACACCAAAATGACAACTACTTACAGAACAACTGTTGATAAGAAAGACCTGAAGGTTAGCAGAAGAGATCTTCTAGAGCTAAATATATAAAGAAGAAACTGCAACAACATGGGTAGGAAGGTGGAATGTGGTAGAGTTAAGACCCATACCCCCAGATGGGCAACCCACAGACAGGAGAATAATTACAATTGCAGAGGTTCTCCACGAGGAGCAATGGACCCAAGCACCACATCAGGCTCCCCAGCTCATGGACCTGAACCAGGAAGATGAGCCCCAGAACGTTTAGCTTTGATGGCAAGTGGAGCTTACTTATGGGAGAGCTAGAGGGCTGTGGGAAATAGAGACTCCACTCTTAAAGGGCGCACACAACATCTCACACACTCTAGACCAGGGCAGAAGCAGCAATTTGAAAGGAGCCTGAGTCAGGCTTACCTACTAATGTTGGAGAGCTTCCTGGCGGGACAGGCGGCAACTGGAGCTCACCTAGGTGACATAGGTACTTTGGGGAAGCTCGTTCTACCATAAAGACAGTGGTGCAGGCAAGTGTCAGTTTGGAATCCTCCCTCTAGCTTATTAGCGCTGGGACCTGGTCTCACCCACTAGCCTTTAGGCACCGGTACTGGGATGCTTCAGTCCAAGCAGCTAGTCAGGCAGGAATACAGCCCGCCCACCAAGAGGCTGGCTGCATTAACAACCCCCCTGAGAACCCATCTGACAGGGAACCATGCCCCAACCACCAGAGGACCCAGGATCCAGCCCTGCCCACCAGTGCCATGGCACTAGCTCCATACCACCAACCAGAGGGCCAATACCAGTTCAGAGACCTCAGGGACTGGCTCTGCTCACTAGTGGGCCAGCACTAGCCACAAGACCCAGCTTCACCCACCTGTGAGCAGGCACCAGCCCCTGGATCCCCTGGTCTCCAGCCCCGCCCACCAGCAGGTAGTTACCAGCCCCAGGACCACCATAGTCCTGCAGCCTTCCCTATTAGAACCCAGCCCACCTACCAGCAAGACTGCACAGTCCTGGGACCCACTGGCCCCAGCCCTGCCCGCCAGCAGGCCAATACCAGCTATGGGACGCCTTAGGCCCCTTAGCCAGCCACGCCAAGATTAGGTCCCTCACATCAGCAGGCTGACACCAACTCTGAGATGTCCTAAACCCCAGAGCTAGCCATGTCAGGAACTGGCCCGGCCCACTAGCATACAGACGCTAGATCTAAGACACCAGACCACAAACCCCAGAACCTGGTTCCATCCAACAGTGGGCCAGCACTAGTCCTGGAACCCCCTTCCCCCAGGGCTCCACAGCCAGAAGCCTTGTGACCTGACCCCATCCACCAGTGGCCAGCAGCCTCGGCACAAGGCAGAGCCCGGTAACCAACCAGATAGGGGGCCACCCATGCCTACCAGACCACCCATAGTAGTCAGCTTGCTACAATAAAATGGCCCATGCAGCCCACATACGGAGCACCCCTAGAGCATATAGCTCTGGTGACCAGAAAGGAGTGCACTGCTGGGACACATAGGACATCTCCTACAAAAGACTATTTCTCTCCAACGCTGGGAAATGTATCCTACCTACCAAATACATAGAAATAAAAACAGTGAATCAAGCAAAAAGAGGCAACAGAGGAATATGCTTCAAATGAAGGAACAAGATAAAACCCCAGAAGAACTAAGTGAAATGGAGATAAGGAATCTACCCATTAAAGAGTTCAAGGTAACGATCACAAATTGCTCAAAGAACTCGGTAGAACAGAGTGAACAGAATGAAAGGTTAGAAATTTTTGACAGAGTTAGAAAATATAAAGAAGAACCAAACAGAGATAAAGAATACAATAACTGAAATAAAAAATACACTAGAGATAAATTAGGAGTTTGGGATTAGCATATACACACTACTATATATAAAATAGGTAAACAACAAGGACTTACTGTATTGCACAGGGAACTATATTCAATATCTTGTAATAACCTATAATGGAAAAGAATCTGAAAAAGAATAGATATATATGTATAACTGAATCACTTTGCTGTACACTTGAGACTAACACAACATTGTAAATTAACTATACTTCAATTAAAAAAAATTTAAAAATACACTGCAAGGAATCTTCACATTATTAGCCCTATATTACAAAAAAGGTTATTCAGTTATTTTTATTATTTGAATACCGTCAATAAAATATGGGTAGAAATTTGTTTTCTTACTTATTATATAAGATCTTATATAATATCCTTGGCAAATTCATAAAGCATAAAATATTTACTATTTGTTCCTTCACAGGAAATGTTTTTAAACTGGTGAGTTACTGAATTGAAATCCTCACTTAAAACCGGGGACTCTAAGAAAAAGTGTTTATTGTCATAAAGATGACATCAAAGGCCCACTGAGTTTTTGAATGGCCTTATTTTAAATCAGGGCACAAGTGCTATTAACTTTTATTAGTATGTAAAAGACAAAAAATAATAAAACTTTAGGTTATACATTTTTACAGTATTTTTCTTATGCTTGATTATATCACTGAAAAATGCTTTGTATTCAGTCTGGACTACATAAAATTTTTAAAAGATACAGGTAGGTAAACTTTCCTATTGACTAATTAAGAATCCCTGGCAGAGGATATTATGGTAGAGACCCATTCAGCCATCCAGAATTGGCACTAAAGTACCTGCTTTTCATGAACAGCTTTGTTGAAATGAATTCTCTCATAGCAAACAGTTATCAAGCACGATGCCTCTTGTTAAACACACATGACTGCATACAGCAGGGCTGTTACATCATGGCCATTTGTACTTGGGAAGAAACCATAAGAACAAAATCTTCCTGAGCTCCTAACGTGCACCCTGAAATTATTAAACAAAGAGTAATTTGTTTACCATTGGTGCCACCACTTTATTCTAAACTGGCAAGTTAACACAAAAAGGCTCAAATACCAAGAGTTGAGGGGAAAGAATCATATTAAAACACTGGGCCTTCTGGGTGAGTAGCTGTTCGCACATATTGAAGTTACTTCCAAGTGAATAAAATGAAATTCACGTAATTTTAATTTTGTCAAGTGGAAAAATGCAATGATGGATACATGGTTGATTAATAGTAGTTCTCAATGAAATATGATCATAAATGGAGACTTTTCAAACAGCTGAGATCCCTTGGTAGCACTGGAATAGCATACAGGTACACGTTGTTTTATTGCACTTTGATTTATTGCAATTTGCAGTAAAAACACAGTATTTACTGTATTTTTTTTACAATTTGAAGGCTTGTGGCAACCTTGCACTGAGCAAGTCTATGGGCACGATTTTGCCTATAGCATTTGCTTACTTTGTGTTTCTGTGTCACATTTTGATAATTCACACAACACTTCAAACTTTTTCATTATTACATTTGTTATGGTGATCTATGATCAGTGATCTTACACTCTTACTACGGTAATTGTTTTGACACTTTTTGGCAATACTTTTAAATTAAGGTATGAACATTGTTCTTTTTTTTTTTTTTCTTTTTTTTTTGAACATTGTTCTTTTAGAATAAATGCTATGGCACATTTAAGACTACAGTATAGCGTAAACATAACTGTTATATGTACTGAAAAAACAAAAAGTTCATGTAATTCACTTTATTGCAATATTGGCTTTATTAGGGAAGTCTGGAACTGAACTGCAACATCTCTGAGGTATGCCTGTAATTGAAATTCTATTTGAAAGATATTCAGGTTAATCAGATAATGTTTACTACTTTGGTCAAGCCACTGAAAAAGATATATTCTCAAGTCCTGTATTTGTCAAGAAGAGGCTGCATTTTTTCCTAAAAGGCAAAAAGTACCATGAATAAGATGATCAGCATCGCTTTCATCTGCATATCACTATCCAATTGACAAGATGCTTTAGATACATTTTCTCCTCTGAGTCACACCACCTCCCAGGCAAGAAAGATATAATTTCTATTTTACAGATGAATTAACAGAGATTCTGTGATTTTCCCAAGGTTTTGTTCTTTGTAGGAGAATCAGCTCAAAAACAGATCTCAAACATTTAAGCTATTGGTCTTTTTTTCTTTCTAAACAATTATTCTAATAACCACCTGTTTTTGAAAAGGGGAACATTCCATCTCCATCTGACTCAGACCCATTGATTCCTCTCACACCTCTTCCTGGCTCTTGCCTTGGCTAAAACATTTTACAGAGAGCTACTAACATTGTGAACCCATTGCTAAATATGGTAATTTAGTATAATTTCTCTGATGTGGTTAGCTTTTTTTATATATGCTACGATAAGACATAGCCATCCACATGTTAATCCTGGACTATGGAATACATAGTATGTTTAGGTTGGTTGAGGGGTGTTTCTTTTTTTCTACAACTGGCATGCCTGTACAAACAGAACATCTACCTCAGTTGTTAATGATACCATGTATAGGAAAGCAATTTAGAGACAATAAAACACTTCTAGGAAAAACTATCTGCATCAAAATCATCTGTTGATTATACTAAAAATGCAGTTCTTTGGCAATATCCCAGAACTGTTGAATTAAAATCTCTCTATGTTGTATCCAGGAATATGGATTTTAAACAAAGTTTCTAAGAAATTCTTACGGAAATTGAAGTTAAAGAATATTGGAAGAGGTAATCTGGCATGAGTATTGAGTATCCATGCCCGTTTTTGTTGGATATGACAAGAATGCAAGTCCCTGATCGTTCTTTACTCAGGACATTTCTTAGGCCTGTGTCTCTACCAAGACACAGAGGCTCACTATGAAAGCTGTGATTCCCCAAGTTTACAGTTTTTGGACTGTGAGCTCACTGCAAGGATAACATGTAACTGGGCCCCGCCTCCTCACCTCATGGGACTTGATTGCATGCTTGCTGTGCTGTAAATAATAAATCATTGTCTCTGATCTTTGAGTTTCAGATCATCTGCCAGCATCCATGCAGCTATAACAAGCTAAGTTATTAGCTCATCAGTAGGGTAAAATCCCAGACCCTGGTAGAAAACCACAGTATCATTCGAATGTGAGTAACAAGACCAAACCTGGTTTCTAATAGAATGCTTAACTGAAATACAGAGTAAATCCCCAAATGTTTTGTATCAGAAACATGCATGAGCCTGTATGCGAAAGACATCCGTCTTTTTGCTCCAACCTCCTACTACAAACTCATTTTATGGTATTTAAAGAGAGAAGGCATCACTGAATTTAATTAGCTCTTCTCTTTCCCTGTTAAGAACCACAGAAAAGCCAAAAGGCTCTAAAAAAAACACAGAAAAATAAATAGAGTAGAAAATGAATGAAAACTGAAAAGAATTCTTATAGATGGGTCAATAGTATTTTTATAATGTTTTTGAAATTAACCCACAAAACAGTAGGAAGAAAAGAGAACTAAGGTGGTCTCCTTGCCCATAGTGATAAACTAGCACCAGATCACCAGGGAACAGAAGAACCTCTGCCACAGTCAACAGCATAGTGATCTCAAGGTGTTCAGTTATTCAGGTGGAATGTAGTTACACGGAGTCCCGGTGGTTATTATTCTTTTTTTAAAATTTATTTTATTGAAGTATAGTTGATTTACAATGTTGTGTTAATTTCTGCTGTACAGCCAAGTGATTCATTTATACATATATATACATTCTTTTTCATGTTCTTTTCCGTTATGGTTTATTGCAGGATATTGAATATAGTTCCCTGTGCTATACAGTAGAACCTGTTGTTTATCCTTTCTCTGTATAATAGTTTGCATCTGCTAATCCCAAACTCACTCCCAATCCATCCCTCTCCCACTCATCACCCTCCCTCTTGGCAACCACAAGTCTGTTCTCTATGTTTGTGAGTCTATTTCTTAGATAAGTTTATTTGTGTTATATTTTAGATTCCACATATAAATGATATCATATGCTATTTGTCTTTCTCTTTCTGACTTACTTCATTTAGTATGATAATCTCTAGGTTCATCCATGTTACTGCAAATGACATTATTTCTTTTTTATGGCTGAGTAGTATTCCATTGTATACATTTACCATATCTTCTTTATTCATTCATCTGTCGATGGACATTTAGGTTGTTTCCATGTCTTGGCTATTGTGAAAAGTGCTGCTATGAACATAGAGGTGCATGTATCTTTCTGAATTATAGTTTTATCTGGATATATGCCCAGGAGTGGGATTGCTGGATCATATAGCAACTGTAGTTTTTTGAGGAAGCTCCATACTGTTTTCCATAGTGGCTGTACCAATTTAGATTCCCACCCACCAGTGTAGGAGGGTTCCCTTTTCTCCATACCATCTCCAGCATTTGTTATTTGTAGACTTTTTAATGATGGCCATTCTGACAGGTGTGAGGTGGTACCTCATTGTAGTTTTGATTTGCATTTCTCTAATAATTAGTGATATTGAGCATCTTTTTATGTGCCTGTTGGCCATCTGTATGTCTTCTTTGGAGAAATGTCTACTTAGGTCTTCTGTGGTGGCTACTATTCTTGATATTCCAGGTTCCTGTTATTACAGGGAGGAGAAGTAAGAGTAGTCCTTCAGAGCAGGCTCCAGTGACAAAGGAGAAAGAAAACACCAGTGCAAAACGAGGAGCAGAATATAAGGTAGCTTTGAAGAACATGGTGTGGAGGGGAATAAGGAATAAAATAGAGATTTCAGAAGGAAAAAAATATAGGCACTCACACCCAGGGAGTACCAGGTTTTATCTGAAGAGTCAGAAAGGAGCTCTGTGGTGGACTGGACCACCATGCCCCAGCTCTTATGGATGACTTGATGCTTCGACTTATCTGATGATAGGACTGAGGTTAAAGTAATAGTCTCCCCCTGTCTGAAGCTGTAAGAGGGCAAGGTTCTCAAAGTTACCAGGGGTTGGAGAAGGCAAAGAAAAAGACACTAATCAGAGGAAAACTGTCATGTCCAAGAGTAGGTGAAAGCCCTAAAGGAATATTACCGTCTTCTAAATGTTTTCTATTTGTCATCAAAACCAAATCAGTTCAGACATGTCTTCATTGGGGTGTGAAGAGAACTTTATCTATCTGACCAGATGAGCTTCCTTTGCCACCTCAATTTATGCCCTGTAACTTACTGCTGAATCTAAGAGTAGAATTTTTGCTTTGACAGATTATACCTCCTCCTCCTCTCCTTCTTCTTCTTCTTTAGTAACATATAAGAGAGTGAAGGCCTATGACATATTTCACATTTTATTACCATTGACACTCAAATATAAAAGTTTGTTTTTTAACAGTTTTTCACTTAGAAAAAAAGCAATATAGAATATTCTGTTTTACTTTCTTAAATTTTTGTATTTGCTAAAAAAAAGTATCCAATAAAGGCAAGTTAGGATATCATCTTTTATTTACAGTGTTATTTAAAGATAGATGGCAAACTTTCCTTTTGAACTGACTGTTTTCCTGGATATTATGCACCTTAAAGAAGGAAGCATTCCTGCAGTTTTATTTTTAAGTGGCAGTTCCTCACATTCAGCTACTGTACCTCACCGAATGAATGACCTGATGCAGAAGAAAATGTGGAGAACTGCTGTAGAGAGATAAAATGTGGAGATTAGAATTAAAGCAAAGACTGGATAATTTTCCCACTGCTTTTCACTAGCAAATAGGGCTCTTTTCTCGTGGAGGGAGTAAAAATCATATTAGGATATTCCAGTCATCGGACTTTTTTCATGGCACCAAAAGTTACAGGAATTTCAATTACCCAAGCTCGTGTCAAGGCTGTGATTTCAAAAGGGGACTTTAAAAAATTAAAGCAGTAATAAACCTGCCAGAAAGATTTTACATGGGCTAAGGCTAAAACACTTTATCATCGTTAAGAACAACATCCTTCTACCCATACTGGATGGCAAGCCTTGGTATACTGGAAATAGAACATCAAGAATAATCTACATTGAGAAGAAAAGATAAACTATGGTTACTTGCTTAGCTGCTGGATGAAATTAGACCATCTGTGTATAGTTAAAGGGAGTCTCTATGCAACTGACTATATAATATATAAAATGGGCAATGAAAAGAAATTAAGGATACAATCTCTGTCTTTACATAACTTTTAATTCAGAAATCAAGATTGACAAACAGGAAATCATCATCACCATCATCATGATTATATAAGGTAAGGTAGACCTGTAATAGCTTACAAAAAAATTGAGTATTATAAGCTGTGGTAGTAGAGGCTGCTACTCACTGTTAGACGGGCTGGTATAGGGCTTCGAGGTAGTTGTCTTGAATAGGCAGAAGGAAGATATTGGAGAACAGTGTAAAAAAGACATCTAGATTAGAATAAGTTTGCAGAAATGTCAGATGTGCAGAACACATACTGTAATAGTATTTGTAAGGTAAGGCCTGTTTTATGGTATGGGAAGAAATGAGGCTGAGTAGAAGTGAGAAAGGTGAAAATAAAAGGATGTTTTTTTTTCTTTTTTTAATAAACTTATTTATTTTATTTTATTTATTTTTGGCTGCATTGGGTCTTTTTTGCTGCACATGGGCTTTCTCTAGTTGTGGCGAGCCGGGGCTACTCTTTGTTGTGGTGCACGTGCTTCTCATTGCGGTGGCTTCTCTAGTTGCGGAGCATGGGCTCTAGGCATGCGGGCTTCATTAGTTGTGGCTCACGGGCTCTAGAGCGCAGGCTCAGTAGCTGTGGTGCACGGGCTTAGTTGCTCTGCAGCATGTGGGATCTTTCCTGACCAGGGATCGAACCCGTGTCCCCTGCATTGGCAGGTGGATTCTTAACCACTGCGCCACCAGGGAAGCCCTAAAAGGATGTCTTTCCTGGACTCCAGACACATGGCTATAAGTTTGATGTTAGTCAATGTAGAAATAGTATGACCTCTGAATTAATAGAAGACTGAAAACAGAATCCAGAGTCCTAAGGAATGAGAGTACACTCAGGAAAACAAAACTGGCACTAGATATTTCAAGACAGTAGATTCATTCCAGGATATTAGGAACCTATTATCATGGGGTAGAAGGGTGAAGAAGGAAAAAGTGAATGCTGAGGTAGCCAAGGGAAATATCTTTGGGGTAGAAAACATTTCATACTCTGCAGCTAGGAAAACAAAATGGAAAGGATTGGGTTTCAGAAATTTAGAGAGGTCATGTAAGGTAATCTCAAACCACAAAGGAGAGAGCATTAGCCAGCTGCTGCAACACCCTGTGGTGACATCTGATGGGCTTGGTTCCAGGAGTGGTAAAAGAAGCTGGAGTCTGTGACCAACTGCTGGTGTTGGGACAAAGAGACACAACACAGTTGGTGTGATAATACTGGGAACAGCAAGAGGGTAGGAAGGTGGTCTCTTCTCTCCTCTTGCCATCCACTCGCCCACTAAAGCCCACTATTCCTAGAACTGAACAAAACTCTACCTGACCAAAAAAATCTGTGAAATAAAGCTCCAGCTTCAGAGAGAAGAATGTAAAATGTGGACCTCGGCTGAAAGACTATGCATGGATAAATAACAGGCATGCAGAATGTCTTTCTGTACTTCCTTAATGATTAGATGTTGAGTGATAACCTAGGAAAAACAATAGAAGTGAAATGCATTATCTTCAGTCGATATTCATCATACCCTTGAGAACTCAAAAGAAGTGGGCTGTTGCTTCCTGGCCTGGCTAATGTTTCTGATGTGTGTTCAAGTGTTATTTGAGAACAGCAAGGCAACTGTGAGGGAGGTCAATTTTTAAAAATCCCTAACTTAAGGATTTTCACTTGCTTCTGCCATGGATTTTCTCTTCTTGCCTTCCTCAGTTTGGGACTATTTCTCTATCTCTCTGACCTCCTTCCCTGCTCATCGATATAAATGATTGAAGGCATTCTATTGATTCCCATTTAATAACCAGCAGCATGGATTGATGACCACATTAAGGCTGTGTGCCTGGGAGGAAAGGAGTGGACATAGTGCTGGGCAATGAGAGCCAAGAAGAAATAGCTTATTACTTTCTCTGTTAGTTTTGTTTCTATAGTAGAAACACATTAGAAAAACAAAGTATTAATATATGAGACTGGTAAACCCATATATCTAGATATTAGTCTCTAGACATGTATAACAAACTTCCTTCCTTTTTTCCTTCTTTCTTTCCTTCCTTCCTATTTTTTCCTTAATACCTGCCTTCCTAATTTACCTTAGCAACTGTATTTAAAGTCCTCTGCTAGGGAACATGGAAATATAAAAAATAAGAAATGGCCCCTGATCAAAAGAACTTTACAGTATTATTGGGTTTAAAAAGTCTTATAACCAGTAAATGGAGAAAAGTAGTTGCTCATGCTAATTTCTGCAAAGACAGACAATGAGAGAAAATGTCTGGAAGGCAGGCATGAGATGTGGAGGGAAGCAGGGGGAACTGAGGCTGACCGAGTAACAGAATACCGGTTGTGTTGAATTAGCTATTATCCTGAAAGCAACAGGGACTCACTGAGGGATCTTAAGCCAAAGAATGATATGAGATTTGAATTAGAGAAAGACAACTCTAACTGAGGACGGAA
Source organism: Balaenoptera acutorostrata (assembly GCF_949987535.1). Lineage (NCBI taxonomy): Eukaryota > Metazoa > Chordata > Mammalia > Artiodactyla > Balaenopteridae > Balaenoptera > Balaenoptera acutorostrata. The sequence goes on from NC_080073.1 coordinate 79,340,958, forward strand.
TGAACCAGAAGGAATGAGACAGGAATCAGAGATGTTAGCAAAAAGACCACGGTAAAAATTCAGACGAGAATGTCATTGCGGTGTTTGCAACGGGCCTCAGACAGGACTGTATATAAGCAGCCAGTCACCGCTAAGATATGTATTTGCTGCATGATATGTATGGGGGAGAAAAAGGGAGAAGAGGGTTGAGATTCCTGCAAGAATATGGGTGATGAGTCAACAGGCAGGGGATTGATAAGGCCGCAGTGCATTCCCTGTTCCGTGCAGAGCATTGTAACGCCGGACTCCACTGCAGAGGGAACCACAGGGAAGGCAGGAGTGTTCTAAAATCTCAGGGATGTTGGTACTTGGCTTTTTATTGGCCCTTGGGAAACAGTGTTCTGGCAGAGCAGCATCTTCTGAGAGAAGAAATAGCAGAGTCCAGGTGTAGCCCAGGATGCCCAGCGACAGAGTGGACTCCCAGGGGCTCACCAGGTGCCTGGTGGTCTCAGCAGGGGAACAATGGCAGTCAGCAGAGGGGATTTCTCTGAGAGCACATATAAGACATCCTCTAAAAACGTCCCCAAATGTGTGGAGATCGAGGCTCTGTAGTTCTAATAAACAACCCAGATGATTCTTACATGCATTACAATTTGAGAACCATTAACCTAGATCTTGTCTTGCTGTTGAAATATTTACTGTTCTTTAGCTGGTACCTCTCTTGCCTGTTTGTGTTAAAATAGCAGCAACAATATCCAGACTTTTCTTGATGCTTCATGTTTTAATGTTCTTCTGTCTCTTAATCACCTGTTCCTAATGGGAGAGGCAATTATACCTGACTTCCAATAAAAAAGTCACCAGGGACCATATTAAAGATCCTTACCTCACCTACAGATTCCCAGCCATGATGCATTTTTTTGGCTTACTTCTTTTTTTTTTTTTTTTTTAATTTTTATTTATTATTTATTTATTATGTTTATTTTTGGCTGTGTCGGGTCTTCGTTTCTGTGTGAGGGCTTTCTCCAGTTGCAGCGAGTGGGGGCCACTCTTCATCGCGGTGCGCGGGCCTGTCACTATCGCGGCCTCTCTTGTTGCGGAGCAGAGGCTCCAGACGCTCAGGCTCAGTAGTTGTGGCTCACGGGCCCGGTTGCTCCGCGGTATGTGGGATCTTCCCAGACCAGGGCTCGAACCCGTGTCCCCTGCATTGGCAGGGGGATTCTCAACCACTGCGCCACCAGGGAAGCCCCCTGGCTTACTTCTTAAGGCCAAAGTCCATATCCAAAGTATCTGGACCCCAGTGACATATGATAAAGCACTAAGGGAGCATAGACAATCTATCAAACTACAGCTAGGACCTACAACCGTATGCTTGTTGTTACAAGCATAGCTTTTCATTCAAATAATGTCTCGGTTTTGACAAGTAATCACATCTCATCCTTTTAAGGAGCAAATATATAAATTTGCTACCTTTACCTTTGGAAAACTGATACTGGAAAAGTCAAGTCACGCAGTCCGGAAAGAAGGGCGTAGGTGTTAATGGCATGTAGGGCATGGCGCGCGGGGCACGTCCTTAAAAGCACAGAGCTCCTGAGTAGCTAGGCAGGGGGAGAGAACGCTCACACTTTGAGATTCCTCTGTGTTCTGTAACCAGTTGAGAAGGCAAAATAGGAAAGAGTATCAAGACAAAAGCACCGGTGAAGTGTCAAAAGCTTCAGTGAGTGGCGGATCAGGTCTAAAAAATGCTCAGTTATTCAGCAAATGGGAAGTCGTTACTGACCTGGAATAAAGCAGTTTTCATGAAATGAAAAGAGCAGTAGGAAGAAAGCAGAGACTTGACAGTGTATTAAGGAGTGTGAAAGTAGAAACAGTAATTATTTTAATCTATTATGAAAGTATAGACCTGAATTAATGACAATAATAGATAATAATAGCTAATCCCTGTGTTATGCCATCTCTTCTCTAATCCTCACCACAACCCTAGGACAAGTGTACTAGTATTATCTCCATTTTAAAATGAGGAACAGGAACATTACAGCTAACTGTCTTGCTCATGATCACAAAGCAATTACATGGACTGTTAGGAATTTAAACCAGGGATATTTGAGGGTTTTTTTTTTACCACTATGCTATTAACGCCATGAAATCTGGAATTACTCTTGATTTTGAAACACATTTGGAAATTTATTTGCACTTTCTTATTGTGAAGGAAGTTCTTTGTAATTATTTCTTTCCCTGCAGAATAGCAATATGACATATAGAAAGATTCCCTAAGTCTTACACATAAACGCACTTGGGATAATAAGAGTACTGCATAAACTCAAAAAAGAAATACCTTTTCCCCCTGCAAGTCCAATTTTATCCGACAAGAACTTTAATTTGAATGGTGCTTATACGTTTATATCCCATCATTGTGTGCCATCTCCTTGTTAAAAGCTGCTCTCCACTCACTAGAAAGCCTTATCCGAAGAGGCTACCCCAAGAGTCATGTTAACAACAGACAGAAAAGTTTCTGCCAAGGCAGACATTTATAATTGTATGATGAAATATTAATTCCCCTATATCAGAAAGGCTCTGGGGAAGAAAAAGTCTCTTACAGAGGAAAAAATGTATAATATTCAGAAGCAGAGGTGAAGGGAGGCTTCAAGTGGAAAGAAAATTATTGAATTTCTCATTAATTTATACTAAAAGATGGGGAAATTCTTTTGATATTTCCCCCTCTGATGTGAAAGCATTTCAGTCTTTCTGAAAGCACTGATCTTCAGAAAGCACAGAGTCTTGAGATAAGTCTTTCTCAGACAGAGAAAGACAAGTACTATATGGTATCGCTTATATGTAGAATCTGAAAAGGTCAAATCTGTAAATGCAGAGAGTAAAATGGTGGTCCCAGAGGATGGGGTGAGGGAACAGGACAGATGTTTAAGGGTACAAATTTGTAAGGAGTAGTAAATAAGCCCTAGAGGTCTAATGCACAGTATAGTGAATATAGACAACAATATTATATTATAATTATCAACTAGAACTTAATTATTCAACGACTAAAAAGAAAGTAATTATGTAACATGATAGAGGAGCTAATTATTACATAATGGCAATATTACAATATATAAATGCATCAAATTAACATGCTGTATACCTTAAATTTAAATCTTGTATGTCAAATATATTTTAATTAAAAAAATTGAAAGTGTGAAAGTACAGAGTCTTTTTTGTTCTTTCCAAAATGGAAGTCATTGGGAAAGCCAAAGATACGTATAGCATGATTTCTCAAAACTGCCTATTCTCCATGATGGAGTATGGGCACACAAACCATTATAAACATTCTCCCTTAAGAGAACACAGAAGCAAAATCTTTCAAATCAAAGAGGAACTAAAGATGACCTAAAATGACAGGAAACATGAGCAAGGGGGTGAGGGTGCCTTAAAAACCAAACTAGACGAGCAAAAACAACAAACGAAACATTGTGAGTTCCAACTTGTGATATAAATTTGGATCTTGGAAACACTGTAAATAGATGTATGAAATCATCAGCTTGTTTAGTCAAACCATCAAATTATATCAAGATGCAGAGGAGAAAAATTAGATTGCAAAAATATCCCAAAAATGTTATTTCATACTCAAGTTAATTTTTAAGTTTAATACATCAATGCAGAACTAATCAAAAAAAAAACAAAAAAAATCCCCCAAAAATGCCTTAAGATTTGATTCTCTTTCAAACCATATGAAAAAGAAAGAACTTTGATTTTTGCTGTGCTTTGGTAAAATATCAAAGAAGGGCTTAAAACATAATAGTGACTTTCCCAAGAAAATCAGAGACAATGGTACAGTTTCTTCTGTCAACTACAAGCTGAGAAGATTGTGTCTCTAATAACTACAGTATATTGTTTAAAATTCACCCAGTCTTCAGTGTGTTAATTTTAATTGTATCTAATACTGATGGCTTATTTGAAACAAAAAATTTGGCAGATAATTTATTATTTCAGAGTTCTAAAATAGTATATAATATTAATTTCTGAAGATTATTTTATCAACGGATATTAACTCACTTGTAAATGAATGTAGTTAACCCTTTTGGAATACCTTAAAGGTTCCAATCTACTAAACCCCAAAAGAAGGCAAAGAAAAAATAGCCTTTAAAAGCATTTTGATGTCCGCGCCTGGGTCCTCCGCCACCCTCAGCGCGGGGGTGGGCCAGGGGTCTCAGCCGGTCGTGGCCCTCGCGCTCTTCAAAAAAAAAATTTTTTTTGATGAATAAAGTCTACCTTTTATTGAATCTTGAGCTACATTAAATTGCTAGCATTGCCGAGTGCTAGTAAAACGCCTTTGGATCAATGTGAATTCGTTTAACTATGGATGGTGCCTCATAAAATCACCAATGATGAGGTAAATTGCATCTTTGCTTTCTTTGATCATGTTCATACTGTTATTTAGCAATTTTGAAATTACTTATCTTTTCCATGACCGTCAGTTGCCAATCTCAAAAGATCGTATAACTTGATAACATCACAATGACTGGCCATCCCACATATCACTAAAACTGATTTACACAAAACATAAGTTGGAGATACATATGAGGATTCTAATTTTTTTTTTAATACACGGCAGAGGAGAATGAAGAAATCTGAGTATGTAGGTTACCACAAAAATCTATTTTTTTATATGAGCTGGTCCTATTTCCTTCTTTCATTTTAGGAATAGTAACAGAGTTGAGAGATTTGATTTTTTTTTTTTCAATTTCACCTTGATTCCCCAGATAACACCTTTAAAATGATCATTTACTTTAATGTATTATAACTGTTTTGTGGGAGTAGAATAGGAGGATTTCAACTCATCATAGCAGAAATAGAACATTTTAGAAATCTAAAACAGAGAACCCATGTACTATTCTCTGCACTAAGTCACCTTAATGATTTAAGTCAGAATCAAACACGTGTGCCTTTCTTGTTCTTATTTTAATCTGTGATATATGAATAAACCTGTACTTACCTGCCCTTTTTTTCTTCCTACAGTCTATCCATCTGCGCATCTCAATCATCATGTAGATTCTAACAAACAAAAATACATCATTATTTTTTATATACAAAGATGAGACATTTTCCCCCCAATCAACTTTTAAATACTATACACTGGGTATTTACATAGAGTCTAATTATCCTCTTACTCAGTCCCTCTGTAATTCTACAGATGTCCATACTTGGGCACAGAGTACTTATGTGATCTTTCAAAGGACTGTATAAAACCAATGATACTGAAAATTTGAACACATGTACAGCTTCTATCTACCTTCCCCCATCTGCTTTCAGCATGAAGTGTGCTCGGAGCTGTTTCTCCTTATGATGAAGGTTGTTCATGCATTCATTCATCCTCTCTTTCTTCCCACCTTATAATCTCCTTGGTGAGCAGCACTTCAAAGGACTAATGGAAATAGAAGAAATCTTATGCAAATCAGAAAGCAAATACAGTGCTGAAGAAGATAATTCATTACTTCTTTTGACAGGGATGTGGTTAACAATGGCTGAATGACCTTCTCCTCTTCTACTCAAACACATGTACATATACCAACACATGTCTGCTCACATAGCTTTTTTTCTTTCTTTAGCATTGCTTTCTTGACTTACATCTATTAAACGTATCAAGTTAATTCTTGCAAAAGAGTAATAAAGAAACTCACTGTCTCTACATCCACAACTCAGCTCTTGCAAACATGTATTGAAAACTTTTTATACTTATAAAAAGGATATAAGCTTGAATGCACAGCAACCCTAGTTCACATCCTAGCTCTGCACCTTATGTAGCTCCCTAACTGTGTGCTTGGTAGATGGATGGATAGATGAATGGATAGATGGATGGATGGATGGATGAATATAACATAATTGTTGCACCTCATTACATTCTCTCTCTTTCTCTCTTCCTTCCCTCTTCTAATCAAGCAGGTCTACTAAATGTTTACCACAAAGAATTATTGTGTACTTTTATTTTATCAGTATTTCTTACTTGGATTCCCTCTACTGCCCCTCCACTTACATTAACCATAGTAATCCTTCAGGACTGAGTTTAAGCCCTGACTCTTCCATGAAGCCTTGCTAGACCATCCTAATCTACAGGACATTTTCCATTTCCTTCTAAATTCTTTTTTTTTTTTAATTATGTATTTACTTATTTGGCTGTGCCGGGTCTTAGTTGCGGCATGCGGGATCTAGTTCCCTGACCAGGGATTGAACTTGGGCCCCCTGCATTGGGAGCATGGAGTCTTAACCACTGGACCGCCAGGGAAGTCCCCTTCTAAATTCTTTACACTTATTTTACCTCTCATTTGACATTAACTACCTCCTACTTTCTATATGAGTTTTTGTTTTCAGGTATATGTTTGTTTCCCACCCCCCCCCCCCCCCACCAATTGTAAACTCTTCCGGAGCAACAGTTGTGATTTCTATTTTTTGTCATCACCAACATCACTGTGTAGCACAGGCTTCTGTATATGTTGAATTAAAAATAAATATTTCCTGGTCATTATAGCCTATACTTTATTAGGGTTTTAAGACACATCAGGTATGAATAGAATATAGGCTTAATTTGAAATGGTGAAGACAAAATCTGTATCTATATATTTCTATATCTGTATGTACAATATATCTATCTATAGTTCTAGTTGGTTATATATATGCATATATAAAATTTTTATGAATATAAACTATATATTTGCAAAATTTTTATAAATGTAGACTATATATTCTCAGAGGAAAACACTGGAAATATACAAAATAATACTTAATTAGTGATACAGTTGGGTTTGAAAATATGGATGAATTTATTTTCTAATATATATATTTTTAATACCTCAATTTTTTCCGTTTTTAAATTTTCCTTTTATTATGGGAGCTGGTACTACTTCCAAGATTGTAATCATTTCATCTTTAGAATTGAACTCCTTCTAAATTTTAAGTTTCCTCAGTTCATACCAATACTCTACTAAAATACAAAAAATATTAGGAGAGTAACATCAAAGATAGTGATGAAATCTTGACATAATTAATCTCTCATTGAATCAACAATTTGCTGTGAGTTTGATGCTGTGGGAACCCAGGATATGTTTAACTGGGACTTGTTACAGGCCTTTTCCTTGCAACTAGCTTTCTCTTTCTCTCACAAGGAATCTAACTCTGCTTCTTGTTTCTGTGTCAAGAGATCTTAACCAGTTATGATTCTGTCCTGTCCCAGTTCACTCACTTCCTTCTTTCTAGTGAATTCTGGTGGTGTCTTTGGGAGTAGAAATTAGCACCTGCAGATCAGACCCCTTCCTCTTTCCTTATTTCTGGAAACCAGCTGCCCAAACAGAGCAAGCAGTTTTCATCTGACCAGCTCTGTCCCCTCATGCTCTCAGTATCCCAACATTGTGAAGCCCGAGGTTCTCTATTGTTACCTGCATCTGGTTCATTTATTCTGAAAAATTCTTGGAATTTGAAACAAGAACGTATTGGGACCACACGCTTAAGATGCAATTAATAATTAAGTATGAGCTTTATCGTTAATACAGGCCATTGTTTCATCTCCATCAATTAAAAGTTCTACCTTTTAAATGATTCAGAGTTGGGAATAACACAAGAGTTTTACGTATGACAACCTCTAATCCAGGGGTCTCCAACCCCCCAGGCCACAGACCAGTGCCAGTCCTTGGCCTGTTAGGAACCTGGCTGCACAACAGGAGGTGAGCAAGCAAAGCTTCATCTGCCGCTGCCCATCGCTCGCATTACCACCTGAACCATCCCCCTCCCCACCCCCCCACCCCACCCCCACCCCACCCCCGCCGTCCGTGGAAAAATTGTCTTCCACAAAACCCATCCCTGGTGCCTAAAAGGTTGTGGACTGCTGATCTAATTTAATACCCTTCACTCACCTATAACTTTTATGTATCTTGTTCATTTATTCACACTTGTTTCACATATTCATTTGTTCTTTTTCTTCCCCTCACCAAACATGTGGAGAACAATTCCGTATCCTTTTGTTCTGGCAGAAAAGAGAACTAGGAATGAATTTTCAGGTGGTTTAGTGAGGGGGGCAGGTATTTCCTGAGTTATAGAGCAGAACAAATACCCTCTTGATCCAATTGCAGAGGATAAATGAGCTATTAAAATATACCACAGAATAGAATTACTAGCAATGTTTTTGCATTCTGATTTTGAGTTTATTTGTATGGTTTCACATAGGAGCAATTGTAAATTCACTTTACCACATGGAAGCTACATCAAAGACACAGGCCAAAAATAAATGGACAAAGCAGTCCTTAACATCTTTTGAGAGATTAGAGTTACAAATGATTTTTTTAAACAACAATCTAAAAGAGGAGTAATTAAGAGATTGTTAAATTAATATTTTACATATATTTTTATCTGAACTACATTGAACCACATATTCACAGCCTCCAATAATATCCTGATAGTTTTAATCCAAATGAAATCAATTTTTTTCTATTAGCTGGAGGCATTTTTTTTAAGTGAAGAGTACCTATAAAAAGAACTCACAATTTGCAGTTTCCTACAATAAAAGTCTCAAAGTCTCTTAATTGAATAAGCCATCAATCTCTCTAGACCTCAGTTTTCTCATCCTTTAAAGTAGCAAATTGGTTTATCAATCTCTTCTAGTAATAACATTCTCTGATTGCAACTGGAGTTATGATTTTATATTTAAAACCCAATTGTCCTTGGGGTTTACATTCTATTGAGCTGAACAGTATCTCCTTGAAATTTCCTCTTAGTGAAATCTCCCCAACACCTCTATTTTATAGTATGTCTTTTCTTCAAAGAACCAAGGTAATTGTATGATTTTAAGTTGTGAATAATAAAGCCTCTGTAGTGGGAAAGCCTGATGATCAAATAAGGCTATAGAGCTAGGTTTTTTTTAAAGGTAGTTATTTCTTTGTCCTTCAATTGTTATTTCATTTAAATAAAAGCACTCAAGTATCAGAAACTAAAATAGTAAACACGGGAGCAGTCTTTCGTCAGGGATACAAATAGAAAGGTAAATTAAGATTTAGAGCAAAAATGAAGCAGGACTGCTCTATTTTCTAGGCACTCATAATTTTCTGGAGTATTGAAAAAATCAGACGGAATAGGATAAATATGGCAGACCTATCCTGCCTTTAATGTATCGAGGAATAATAGAAAGGTAGGCAGTATTGTATTTCAAGGAAAATCTTCGATATCAACATTGCCTTTCAGAATTTTGAAGTTAATCTAACAAAGTGTGAAATTGCTGCTAATGTATTCATGCTTTAGAACTTTAATTCCTGTAGACTTCCATAAAGCTGACTAGTGGTAATCAGGAATTCGTTGTCCTAATAATTACTAGCTCCCTTATTATGTGTTTTTTATTAAATGAAGTATTATACCACTGTTTAAGCATTCAAATCCCAAAAGAGAAATTTTAAACATACATTTAAAGAAATATTTTTGGAGCGCCACATCATTTATCTTATTATTCATTCACTTAGATTTTCCTTGTTCTCTTTACTATGAATTTATTGAACAAGTGTTCTTTCGAAATCAAGCAACTAGGCAGCTGCTTTCATCTGAATTGAATATTCAGTGGAAAAGAACAAACCATTTATTTATGTGACATTGAATTGATATGATTCTACATCTGTGTCCACATTGCTACCACCAAATCTATTGGTGCAATTGTAAATTTAGCAGCCAGAGTCTGGGTACCAGGGTAGAATAATATATCCTATATCTATCTGTATGTGTTATTATTTGATTAATATGGAAAATACCTGAGAATTCCTAAAATTGCTCTCCAGAGCATTAAATCCACTTCTGTTTTACCCCATCTCTAAGTCCAGAATACTTGGGCTCAAAAACTCAGAAGTTACATCAAAGAGACCGACATCACAATCACTTGAACTCATAACATCAGAGGCCAGGCCCAAAGTAGCTGTGTAATTCTAAATTCATTTAGAAAACTAAATCCCTTGGGATTTGTTGTGGATGGAATTGCCCCCCCCCACCGCCATTCATATATTGAAGTCCTTATCCCCATTACCTCAGAATGTGACTGTATTTGGACATAGTGCCTTTAAAGAGTTAATTAAGGTAAAATTAGGTCATATATGTGGGCCCTAATTGGATATGACTCATATCCTTTTAGGAAGAGGAGATTAGAAGACAGAAACACATAGGGAAGACCATGTGAAGACAGAGAGAAAAGATGACCATCTCTAAACCAAAGAATCCCTAAAAAGGATCCAACTCAGCTGACATTTTGATCTTGGACTTCTAGCCTTCAGAATCATGAGAAAATTAATTTCTGTAGTTTAAATCACCCAGTCTGTGTCACTTTGTTATGGCAGCCCTAGAAAACAGATACAGGCATCAAAGTCCAGAAAGTTCTGGTATTTATCTGCCCTCTTTAAGGGACATACCTTCTGGAGCTTTTCTTAATTAAAACCTGTCTCTCATAACCATCTCTATGAACCTTTAAGTACACTTTGTTACAGCCTCATTTGCCTACTACATTAAAATCTGGATTTAGTGGAAATTTTTCACTCATACAAATGTTCAGGTCTCAAGGGTCACTAAAATTTTGTGAATGCCTGAAATCTCTATCTACCTTACACTTAGTGTAGGGACATATAGGAGCTGTAAAAATGGGCTCAGCTCCCCCATTCAAAAGTCAAAAACATGTAGATCTCATGAGCGTTTATCCCCCTTAGAAAGACACAATATACCTTTGCATAGCTTTGTGAAAAGAGTAGTCTACGTGAAGCATGTATAAGTTGATAATAGCTTTCTCCCTCATTTACCATCAGATTATATCCTTGGGACCTAGAGTTTCATTAAAAATTGAGAGGACAGGCATTTTTTAGTGAAAAAAAAAAGTGTTTCACTTAATATTTTCTAATTACTAAAGCAAGAGGAATGAGTGTTTTTTGCATGATGCCTGGAAGATAATAGAATGGGCTGCATCAGACATAAACAGAAAAGCAAGACCACCTTTTGTGTGTGCCCTCAAATATCCAAGTTAATATCCATGGCCTGGTAATTTAGTGACTCATACAATATTTTATAATTCACATACTTCCACATTTTATCATCTCTAAAATCAGGAAGCATTTTACAATTGTTTGTATTTTACAATTATAAATGGCAACATTTTTTTCTTAGAAATCTCTTAAAGTCAATAGCATCTAGATTCCATGAAATATAAAAATATTTCTAAATAGTAAAACTATTAACTTGGTTTAAAAGTAAACAAACATGTCTGCCTTTTACTTGGTGAAATTATCATACATCTTTTAATTGTAAATCACTTACTCCTTCTCTTTAAGAAATCATGCATTTCCAACACCACCATCTTCAAATACTTCCTGCTGATAGTGGAAGGAGCTTTTTCAATCACTGCCCACTCTGGGTAGGAAAAGAAAAACTAGGATTCGATTCAGCAATGACCAAAGAGAATTATATTTCTAGCTTTACTAATGAGGAACAATTGCTGTATTAAAGATAGAATGTCTCTCCATATCCCTCCTTCCATCTAAGTTCATTTAGAAGACTAAACCCCTTAGGGTTTGGTATGGGCTGAATTGTGTACCTTATCTGCAGCTGGTCGTCTGTTAATACTACTTATCTCTCAGTTTCACTTCTCAGCTTCTGAGCACCTTCCAAACTAATAGATGAGCAGTCAATCAGCCCATTCTGAATTTTTGTATAAAAGTGCCTTATAATTAGAAATGGCTCCATACGAAGAGGCATTACATGTTCCACAAATATGAAAGGAATTCATAATGGCATAATTAGCTGAAAACTCTCACCAGCCAACCCTGTTCTTTGGGCAATCATTTTATCAATACCCCATAAGAACAGGATTTTTTTTTAAACATAAAAGCTCTATCTGATAATTTTCAGAGGATGGTTAACTCTTAAAGAATGATTTTTTTTTTAAATTTTCTATTAGAAACTTAAAACCCTGTTAAACATAATCTTAAATAAATTGCAATTTAATAATTACTTACATTGTATATATTCTAAAAATGTGCTGTAACATCTTCACTCACTTCAAATATATTTACTGAGTATTGACCATATGTTGGGACTCAGGAACACAATATTCAAGATCTCTTACCATACCACAATCAAAGTGTTGTCCAGGGCTGGGGTCCCATCTGAAGGCTCAGCTGGGGAAGATTCACTCCCAAGCTCACATGGTTGCTGGCAGAGTTCAGTTCCTCATGCATTGGACTGAGGGTCTCAGTTCTTAGCTCACCTTCGGATGGCAGCTGCCCTAAATTTCTTGCCTCTTCAACATGACAGCTTATTTTATCAAGCCATGCAAGCTGATAAAGCCATATAGAGAGTCTCCTAAGAAGATGGAGGCTATGATCTCTTGTACTATAATCACAGAAGTGATATCCCTCATTGTTGCCATCTTTTTGTTAGAAGCAAGTTAGTCAAGAGTAGGGGTTATACCAGGCCATGAATACCAGGAGGCTGGGATCATTGGGAGTCATCTTAGAAATCTACTAGATGGATTAAATAAATAAGTATATTTATTTATAAATATATTTAAATAAATAAGCATACTATAAAATATTGTTACATGTAAAATATCTAAATTTTTTACATAAAATTTATTTTTGAAAACCTCATAAAATTACGCTACCAATTAAAATTCAGGACTACAGGGTTTTTTACTTCTTGCATATTACATCTGTATATGTACATCCTTCTACAAAGCTAATCCTGATTTTCAAGGACACAGGGGATGAAAGGATAAGGGTTATCCTACTTACTTTATCACACATTAAGCACACAGTAGCATCAGAACAATAATATCATTATTAATCAATAATAATAATTATCAATGCCAAAATAGTGAAAAAAGTTAAATTTTTTTCACATGCTTTTCTCATTTTCCCTATATTTTAATAGTTGTACTTTATCTACATTGTCTGAACACGGAACCATTACAAACTATACTCTTTTTCAACTCTCATGTAGTTTTACTCTACAAGTCACTTTTATTGAATCTTCACTTCCATGTCTAGAATTTTAAACGGATACTTCTCGAGTTATGTTGGTTGTGTGCAGCTTATTCTGTTGTTGATTTCTCAAGGGGTGCTTATGGGAGTTATATTCCTTGAGTTCTTGGAAGAGTATTCTTAATACTTGAGTGTCAGTTTTTCTGGTATAAAATTCTTCACTCACATTTTCTTTCATTTGTATTTTCATTTCATTTTGGCATAAAGTGTTACTGCAAAAATAACTGATGACAATCTAATTTTCTTTCCCACATAAGTTATTTTCTCTTTTTGCCTACGTGACCAAGTGATTTTTTATTTTGTTTAAAGTTCAGTAATTTTACAAGAATATGTTTGGCTGTTTATCTTTCTGGGTTTATAGTCTCAGTTATGAAGTGCCTTCTTTCAAGTTATAGTTCAAATTTTTAAATTTTCCAATAGCTTTTTGAAATAATGGCTTTTAGTATTTATTGTTTTACCTTGCTTTGATTTTCTTCTTCAAGGATTCTTATAATCCATAAGTTGTTTATTGACTGTTCCCCACATTTTTCACTTTTAGAAAAAATCTTTTTTAACTGTACAGTTTTTTTTATTAAAAAATTTTCCCCTCCTCACCTTCTATTTCTTTTAATGGGTTATCTATTTTATATGCGCTTGTGTTTCTTCTAATTCAGAATTCAACTGGGAATTATTTGTCTTTTGTTTTAAATTCATACCTTAGTCATTTTACATCATTTGTGAGGGTTTTAAAATTTTTTGAAAAATATTTTCATTTTGTTATCTTGGAGAGGATGCCGGTTGAGGTCCTTCATGCAGGAAAGGCAAAACCATAACTGGAATATAAGTTAATGCAGTCAGAAAGAATTACTGACCACTCCAGGATATAAAGGATCTAATATTGTCAACTTGTCATCAAGCACCTGATGGTGTCCTCTAGAGATAGTATTATATTGGGGACTTAGCTTGGATACCTGTGAATGTTACCTTTTGTGAAGAGTCTTTGCAGATGCAATTAAGTTAAGGCTCTTGAGATGAGGACATTATCCTGGATTATCTGGGTGGGCCCTAAATCTAACGACAAGTGTCCTTATAAGAGATACACAAAGGAGAAGACAGACAGAAGATAAGACACAGGGAGGAGGTGATGTGACCAGAAAGGCAGAGACTGGAGCAGTACAACCACAGCTTGAGGAATTCTGACAGGGACCGGAAGCTGAAAAAGGTAAAGAAACGGGTTCTCCCCTAGAGCCTCCAGAGAGAATGTGGTCATTCTGTGAACACTTTGACTGTGGGCTTCTAGCTTTGTTACTGAAAGCTCGGCCTCTCTGTGCACTGGTGCCGAATCAAATCTCGGAGACAGAGTTTTGGGTGAAGTAGAGAAGGATAGCTTTATTGCTTTGCCAGGCAGAGGGGGACACACCAGGCTTCTGCCTTGAAAAATGATGGGTAGGGATGTGTCCCCACCCGGGAGGATTTGATGAGGGTTCTATAACATGGTTCAAAGGTGGGATCTCTGACAAGATTAGGGTGTGATCAGGGCTTGCTCTCCCTTCATCTCCTCTCAGGTGGTCTCCTAATCTTGATGAGCTTCTCTGGTCCCTTTAATGTTGCCTCAGGTGGTTTTTTGGCTGCTCCTCCCTTAATTAGCAACTGTGGGAATCTGCCCTTTGGAACTCAGGGAAGGTCCTGGAGGCTGGAGTCTTGCCCACAAGAAATGGGGGACAGAAAGACCTCCAGGCCTGGGAGCCCCACAGGGCCCCACTCGGTTTCACCTTCATTATTTTGAAAGAATAAATGCCTGTTGTTTTAAGTACCAAGTTTGTGGTAATTTGTTATGGAGATCCTAGGAATCTAATGTACCCCTTTCCCCCAATCTTCCAATATTTTCTAGGCCCCCGGCCAATCAGCTAAACCATTGGTTTGTTCCATCTTTAGGAGAATTCCTTTTCACTACCTTTTGCAGTCTCATTCCTGAATGGAATGGTAGCACTACAGTAATTCAGTGTCCACGTCACGTGGTTCAGGCAGCAGGGCCACGTGCATGGCAGCCTAGTCTTGCAGCCCCCTTTCCTGTTGAAGGCCTCACTCAAACTGGGTGGTCGTTTTCATAATCTGATTAATGGGTTGCAGCAAGTATGATTTGTCTTTCAGTACCCAAGGAAGCTTGTGTTTCTTTCTTAGTGGTAAAGGTGTAGGATTCAACAGTGTGTTCCTTATTTGGAGGAGATTCCCTTAGTGTTTCACAGATCACTGTCTCCTAAAAGCTTCACTGACATGGCAAGCCCCTGAATCTTCATGGGTTTTGTCTCCTGCTCTCTGGAGTATGTGTGTCTTATTAAAACCTCCAACAGACTTGTCACTGTGGACTCACCTTGTAATAACCTTGTCTCTTCATTATACTGTTCCAATTCAGACAGTCCAGATCTAGATGTTTCCAGTCCCCTCTGCTAATATGACAGAGGGCAAAAAAGTTCACATAGCTCTGGGACAAAAACCATAAATGTATTTGGTTATCCATCCATTGAGAATGTAAACTCTCCCTTCTGATAAGTATGGAAAGAACGCGTGCATCAGCTCAGTGGTCAAATACAATACACCGGAAGTCATGCCAGTTTACTTTAGCAAAGATAACACATCTGGATTAGTGGCTGCAATGGTAGATACCACTTGGATGACTTTGTGGTAGTCTGTTATCATTTTACAGCTTCTGCCTCAATTTTGTAATGGCCAGACTAGTGAATTGAATGGAAATGTGATGGAATGTTACCGTCACAAGGTCTGGTCTTAAAGGTTAGCTCTAATCTCTATTATAACCCCCAGGATGTGGTACAATTTTTTATTTAATATGGTTTATTAATACCTTGCTGAGAAGGATGAAGTTTTAGAATTCTTCATTTGTCTTCCTCTAATATAACAGTCCTTACCCCACACACCAGACAACCAAGGTGAAGTTTCTGTCAATTACCAAGTTATGGCCACTCTAATTATACATGTGCAGATGAGATGTGACCCCTAGGTGGGGTCGCTGACCCAATGTACCCACTGAGTCCAGGAGTCCATTGATAACGGCTCCTCTTATGCTTCCACTCTAAAAGTGGAGCCTTGATTGTGTTTCTGTTCCCTGGTCATCAACATCAGCTCTGGCCCCATTCCAAACAGTCCTCAAAATGTTTGGGAATTAGCCTTTATCCAGTGTACCCAAGTAAATGGTCATATGTGTCTTTGGGGGAGGGCTGCAGAAATCATTACTCTATCTAAACACTATACACACAGAATCATTACCGGAACTATGTATGATACACAGAGAAATATTACCCTGTCTACACACGTGCTGTGATATTGTCCAGACATGCCTCCCAGGGAGCCTGCTTATACTGCAGTCAGTGGCTCCTGGGTCTGAAAGCTGGGCAAGGAATTGTTTTCTTATTGGGGTGGCTGCATTCAGCCTCTTGATTAATCACACATCATTTGTTTGGGATTTGGAGACTGAGCAACGTCCTTGTGGCCCACCTAACTTGCCTCTACAGATACCATGCTCTCGTAACTATTTCCACAGTTCTCTGTGGGTGTGAGACCCCTGGCTGACTCCTTGGTCTCACTCGTCATCACAATAACTGCACCTAACTTGCTAGAGTAAATGCCACCATCTACCTTCATTATTTTTAGCACAGTGTAATAGCTGTTGCAATCAGAGAGCACTTTTAGGTAACAACATCGCTTTGCATCAGCCCTGTCCTACAGAGACAGCTGCCACTACACTCAGTGATGCCAGTTCCTCTCTCACCGGAGCTTTGCTAAATGAATGTCTCCTAGGAAATCTCAGAAAACATATCATTTTGTGGTTTTTCTGGCCTTAACTCTAAATATTGGTCTGGGGGCCAGGAGGGAAGGTGTCGTAGATCTGAAGGAGACAGCTGTCTTGCATAACAGAAACCTCAGCTTTGTCTTCAAACGGTAAAGAATTCAAGCGTTTACTATGAATGAATGGGACTTCTGCAAGACCAAAGGGTCACACTGTAGTTGGTGTCACTGTTCCATGTCTCAGGTTGCCACATTTTCTTAATCGGGGACCCTAACTTGGTCTGGCAGAACTCTGAAAGTTGAGAATTTAAATAGTTGAAGAACCCTGTTACTTTTTTTTTTTTCTTTTTACATCTTTATTGGACTATAATTGCTTTACAATGGTGTGTTAGTTTCTGTTGTATAACAAAGTGAATCAGCTATACATATACATATATCCCCATGTTTCCTCCCTCTTGCGCCTCCCTCCCACCCTCCCTATCCCACCCCTCTAGGTGTTCACAAAGCACGAGCTGATCTCCCTGTGCTATGTGGCTGCTTCCCACTATCTATTTTACATTTGATAGTGTATATATGTCCATGCCACTCTCTCACTTCCTCCCAGCTTACCCTTCCCCCCACCCCATGTCCTCAAGTGCATTCTCTACATCTGCCTCTTTATTCCTGTCCTGCCCCTAGGTTCATCAGAACCTTTTTTTTTTTTTAGATTCCATATATATATGTTAGCATACGGTATTTGTTTTTCCCTTTCTGACTTACTTCACTCTGTATGACGGACTCTAGGTCCATCCACCTCACTCCAAATAACTCAATTTCATTTCTTTTTATGGCTGAGTAATATTCCACTGTATATATGTGCCACATCTTCTTTATCCATTCATCTGTCGATAGACACTTAGGTTGCTTCCATGTCCTGGCTACTGTAAATTGAGCTGCAATGACCATTGTGGTACATGTCTCTTTTTGAATTATGGTTTTCTCAGGGTATATGCCCAGTAGTGGGATTGCTGGGTCATATGGTACTTCTATTTTTAGTTTTTTAAGGAACCTCCATACTATTCTCCATAGTGGCTGTATCAATTTACATTCCCACCAACAGTGCAAGAGGGTTCCCTTTTCTCCACACCCTCTCCAGTATTTATTGTTTGTAGATTTTTTGATGATGGCCATTCTGACCTGTGTGAGGTGATACCTCATTGTTGTTTTGATTTGCATTTCTCTAATGATTAGTGATGTTGAGTATGGGGCTACATCCCAAGCCTTTTCAATCTTCTGATTGCAGAAGCCTGTTTATATGCTGTGTAGAAGACCCTTAGCCTTTCATTTGTTATGTATCCTGGGACTTTTATTGTAGGTCTCTAATATATAAAATGCTCCACATCCACATGCTTTATCATTACAATTTATCTCATATTTCTCAAAGATCTGATACATTTCACGTACCAGTTCATTCTTCCCAGTGGATATATCATCCCAGTAAACTTCTGTGTGAGGAGATACAGTAGCAGCACTACCAACTGCTGTGGAATATTCCTGTTCCCCCTGTCGCCAGAGGTGGGGTTCTCATTGCTGATGTGTTGTTGGTTGATCAACTTCAATATCCTATCTTCAGGGCTGCTTTCCTGGACTATTTCTGGTGCCATTTGTCCCCTAAGAGTTGTCCTAGGTTTCCTAGGAGGCAGACTCTTAGCTAAAGATTTGTAAATAGGACGTTTATTAGTGAGCACTCTTGAGATCAACACATTTGAGGGAGTGAAAGAAGCAGGACCCTGAAGAGGTGAACATTGGATTGTGATAAAGTTGAAACAAAATCCTCAGTGGATTATATGGAGATGACTGGAGCTGAGATGGCTCTTTGGAATTGTACAGAATTGGAGAAATGGGACTGAGACTTTATTCCCCTGCAGCTACCAATTATAACCTTGAGTGAAACAACTCTGTTCAACCAAGTTCAAGTACCAGAGAAAGACTCAGCTGACAGATACCAGCTACCATCACTCTTGCAGCTGCAGCAATGAATATTTCAATGTTGGGGAGGGCGTGTAGAGGAGCAAAACATCCACTGCACCCACAGTTTACAATCATAATCAATCATTCCATTTTCTTTGTATTCTCTCTTTCTCTCTTTCTTACACGCACACACACACGTGCTTGCTCACTTGCTATAATCTCTGAATACAACCTGAAGTTTAGAGTCACACATTATCTATTATCTAAATGTGGTATTTTACCATCATTTTTAAAATATATGACAGTTTTAAGTCTATGATATAAGCAGTGTGGATTATGGAAGTCAGATCGTGAGACAAGAAAGGAAGTTGAACCACGGGTGTAATACACACCCCCACTGACCCAGCAACAAATGGCACAAATTTCACTCCCAGACTTACACTCCTCACTACTGTGCTTAATAGTATAATTGTGTGGCATCTCTGAGGAAAAACTGAATGGTCTATTATGTTTAAAATATTATCTCTGTCTGGGAAAGAGGAAGAAGCCTGCCTGTTTTATGTGAGTTATCTTTGGAAGGCTAGCCATCAGATCAACCTATAACAATTATTTTCTCAAATAACTGGGAGAAACCAGAGTCCTTTATTTCTCTCTTTTGATGACGTTGTTACTTCTGAGTGTAGTTTATTTATTCTCCTTCTATCATTCCTCACACTGAAATGTCAGAGATCTCAATGTCAAACCAAACAAAAATATAAAAAAATAATTTGATTGCATTTATTACATGCATCTGTAATGTGATTTATCTTCAGATGCCAGATGCCTTTTCCATGACATTTTTTTTTTTCTCGTTCCTTTGGTAAAATTCTAAACTCTATCCTCTTTGATATTTATGCACCTACCTTTATCCTTGACCTTATTTTACCCTATAACTTGCTTATGTTTCCTGCTTTCTCATTTTTTTCCCTTCCATGTCTCCTATTTATTAATTTCTATTAAAAAAACATTGTCTCCATACTGCTGTGGCTCATATATTGACTTAAAAAATGTTGATGATACAGTCTGTATGATTGATAGAAAAATACATAATATAAGAACACAAATGTGTAGGTTTACCTAAGTATTATTGATTCCTTGGACTGGATAATTTTTTCAGAGTCCTTTAGCTCTTCTGAAAGGGCAGTGTCTCAGACTGGATCATTTTCAAAACAGAATCTTAGGTGTACCTCTCTTCATAAGAACTTAGCTAAAAGTCAAAGACACTAGGTAGTATTTCCTTTTTCTGATTATTTTGCAGTATGATGTTATATACAAAAAAGAACAAAGAGTGTCACTCATCGTCTCGTTATACCAGGGGTTAAGTCACAACTCACTGCAATTGTCCACCAAGAGTGCACTCTGAGGGGAATTCAGGATGGGAAAAACAGGATGAAGCATTCTGTTCTTTGGATATATGGGCCCCTAGAGAGTTAAGATGCAGATATAAGGAAGAATTTCAGTGACCCCAGATTCTTGCATCTTCCCACACATAGACTGAAGTTATTAACTTGAGACATCTGTTCTTTGTGATTAACAGTAACCCTTTACCAAGATGTATGCTTGACTACAAGTATTTCCCAGGCCAAAATTCATAAATATACTGGCTCCTCCCCTGCCTCTTCAGAATAGTCCCCTCAGGGCTACTGAGAGGCTGTTTCCCAGACTACAGTCCTCGGTAAAAACCAAAACCATGGATAAAACCAAAACTCACAACTCTTATGTTGGACATTTTTCTTTCAGTCAACAATGTTAGGTAGATCTTTTCCATTTTCTCCACCACACGCTCTCCACTTATAAAATGCTAATAGCTCTTTTAACCATCTCTCTGAAGGATTTGAACACATGGCCATAATTGACACAATAGCACAATAACTGGTTCAGAGGAAAGCAATGATAACAAAACAAGAAAAGCAAGGACAACAAGGTGTAAAACATCAAGTTTCTCAATGTATGTGGTTCCAAATAACCTATTTGATAGTTTGGGATATTTTTTTTCCAATGAGTTTGTGGATTTGGCCGATTACAAAGAAAATGATACAATTTGAATGAAATCAAGTCAGCTAAGTCAGCGGTCCCCAACCTTTTTGGCACCAGGGCCTGGTTTTGTGGAAGACAATTCTTCCACGGACTGGGGAAGGGGGCGGGAGGGATGGTTCAGGCGGTAATGCGAGAGATGGGAAGCGGCAGATGAAGCTTCGCTGGCTAGCCCACCGCTCACCTCCTGCTGTGTGGCCAGGTTCCTAACAGGCCACGGACGGTACCAGGGGTTGGGGACCCCTGAGCTAAGTAATATCCTACCTCAAACGTCAGGCACTAAAGAAATATTCAGGAATCAGTTAAGACTTCAAAATCAGTTGTTTGATTCTGTATGTTCAGACATATGTAGAAGCTGTGTAATTGGAGATGCTTTTTAATAAGAAGGGTGTGCTTTTACTTTTCAAGGTAGGATATAAAAAGTGGATGCCCTTTTAACAACAACAGTAATTTAGGCAATCCTTTAATACCCCTGAGCTTCCTTCCTTTTCCATAAGTTATTGTGATAAAAAAAATCAGATGGTGTATGAAAAACACCTTAATGGGGTTTGGTACACAATAGTGCATATTTGTCATTCCCTTATAAATGTTATTTTCAGATACCTAGAAAAGAAAAAAAATACAAAAATGATCAGTTGAATGATTTCAGAAGCAGAGGGTCAAACCTCCATATAACTAAAAAATAAGAAGATAATGTATTAAAAAATACATAAGCATACCAAAGGAGCATACCCAAAAAAACGTTATTTCAGTTAATGCCTTTCTTATCACCTTCATTGGGAAATCATAACCACATCTGACATTCAAGCATAAATAAGCCTCTTCTTTCCTAGAATTGGCTTAGCCTTTCTAGATCCAGTACAAAGCACAGTATAATAACCAGTATGCATTTAAATGTTTTCAGATAATTTCCTATTAAATATGAAAGAGAAAATATGGTTTATCTTAGAACTGTTTGAAGGAGACGGCAAAATTGCTCTCTGTCAACAGCATCTAACTGTGATGAATCAACATCTTACTTGATGACACTAAAGAAATAGCTTCTGCTATTCTTTAGGGAGAAATTACTCTAGATGCCTGTCATTTCCTTTTACAAGTGTGCTGGAGATCTTCCAGAGGCATAGGACTGAACTTCTGCAAAGTCTTTTTAAAAAAGAAAACTAAACAAAATAGGGACAGCATTCACAATGCATTTGCTTCTTTGGTGTATCTGAAAAAAGATGAAATTTTTACTTTCCATTGCCTTTTGGGCAGGGGGTTTTATATGTCCAGAAGACAAATTATCAACTCAGAGAAAGGTGTTCAAAGTCGGTTAGCTACCTTGACTTTGATCATTGGTAGGAAGCAGTGCCAGGCCAAGGTTCAATGAAGAACTAGAGTTTTGTATTGATGACATTATGGAATAGGGACTATTTTAGTCTCCAATGCTCCAAATTGTGTTTAGACTAACTCCTTAATGAATTTAGGAGTGTTAGCTAATCTGCCTAAGTCAAATGGATGTCTTACAGTGTGGCCCACAATCCACTATACAGACTTCCAAGACTCCCCTGGGAAAATCCATTTCAGAAATTCTCAGTTCAGTTAACACCACTAACGAATGAATCTTCTTGACTGTGATTTATTTTTACTTTTTTTGGTAGTGGGAATAATACCTATCTTAATATCTGAGTAACCCTGACAGCCTTTTCAATTAAAAAAAAAAAAGGCAGGCAAAATGTAAAAGCTGGTATCATGGCACTTTTTCTAAAACAAAACTCGAACTACATCTGAACAAAAATATCATCTTGGAAAGGCCCATGAAGCCTACAGGGTTTAAATAGGAGGGCTAACCCCAAAACTGGTGGAAAAACAAAAGTTTATATGACTGTAGTCAATACTTTATCTCCTACATAACTCCTACAAAATGTATGGATTTCTACACACACCTCATGGTTAATTCTATTTAAATCTCCATTTGTAAACTTTGATAAAATTTGAGTGTTTTAAAGTTTTTTGGGGTTAACTTAGATTATAACAAGGGACTTTCTGGTGGAATCAGCTTGAGGCATAAGAAAATTTGTGAATACAATCACTTCTGTAGAGATCAGCCTATGTGCTGTTCTTGCATCCATTAACCTACACACTTTGAGCCTCCAAGGTGTGCCAAGCCCTTTGTCAAGCTGTGGAATCATTCTTTCCCTTTGTCAGAGAGAATATAAGGAGCTTTAGTCCTACTATCCGGTGACTCATTTATCATCATCTTTGCCGTAGTTTCCTTTTTGACCTTCAACATAGTTCCTGCACCTGGATCCTTACCTTATCCTCATGGCAGTAGACTCAGCCACTGGCTAATATTTGTGCTTCTATCTTGGTTCCCAGAGTCTATTTTAAGCCCTTGCCTCTAGTTCTTTTCACTAGTCCTTCCTGATGTCAGCTGACAGCTTGAGTGGGTTTGTTCCTTCTTCCTGTGAATAAGATGTTCACAAATTCATGACACTCCAATGTGTTCTAATGTCTCAAGTAGAAGTTACCTTTAATTATGTATAAGCCACTATAAACCTCACTCCACATACAAAATTTTTTAAATAATGGTTATAATTTACTGATAATCATTAAACCTAAATCCAACATTCAAAGACAGAGGTAAATCAAAGTGAAATTAGTCTCATTACTGTGTTTCATATCATTTGTATTCATATTTTGAATACATACTATACCTCTCTCTCTTCCTCTCAATCTTTCTTCTTCTCCTCATTCCTTTGTCCTCCTCAACCCGCTCCTATTCTTCCTCCTTCAATGCCTTTTTCTTGCAAAGCCAAAGGAAAATATGTAGAAATTCATAGGACTCAAGATAACTACATAGTCTTCCCACAAAACACGATGTCATGGAAAAAGCAGGGGATCTGGATTCAGAAGAACCTAGGTTTAAATTTCAGATGAGTCTCTAACACACTCAGCAAATTACATAATATTTCTTAGTTATTTTTCTTACCTGTGAAGTAGAGACAGGCATATCCATCACTCAGGAATTTTGCAAAGATCAAGTGACACAAAAGACATAATCTGTATTACACAGTATTTGGCATAGAGTAGGCGCTCGGCCAACTTTTATTTTCTCCCTTTGTAAATTTCCTTCTCTTTGATAACTAGGTATAGTAATAAACCATGATATGCATACCTCATTTATTAATGCTAACCACTTGGCATTTATATTTTTCTGATAGACCCAAACACACACATAAGGGAAAAAATCCATTACTGTATTACTGTATATTGTTAAGTATATTTTATGGTGGTAAAAGGGGGCTATCATGAGCTTTCAGCCAATAAGAATGTGTAAAGCAGGTGGTGTTCTCCACTCTCTATTGATGAGCATTACTACAGCACCATAGGGTCAATGTTTTCAGCCAAAATTTTGGCTACTCTACTTATCCAAGATAAGCATGGTCAGCAATGTACAGTGTTCATTCAATACAGGGTCCTCTCTTTCTTACATTTATTTGGTATTCTACTAGTATTATTGATCCATAATGGTTGATTAATAATTTATGAATAATAATGCTAAAGAAGAAATGCCAAAAATGATACTAAGACTAATATGTTTAATGTTAAAAACACATGCAACAATATTTAGAGATTCTCAAGGTGCATTCAATAGACTGTCCTAGGAAACAGAGGACAAAAATCAGCAGGTGGATTGAGATTGTTGAAGGTTGTTTGACGCTGTGAAGGTTAGGATGAACATCAGTGAGATCTCTTAGGACAGGTCAACTATTCAATGAATGTTAGTTGGAAGAAACTACAGCCCAAGTACGTCACAAATCCACAGAATTAAAGATGAGGGACTTCTAATTTTCAGTACTGGAAATACATCTAAAAAATAAGAATTGAACAACAACCCCATGTAGTTCTGATTCACTTAATGCTCTTGTTTCCTGGAATGCATCCAATTTATGTGCACAGTCTTAAAATTGGAAAAATAAGCAGGGAAGGTTACATATGAAGTTTGTCTTGGGCCATCACGACGAGTAGATCCCGACACCTTCCCACCAGTATCTTAAAAGTTTATGTAGAGGCCTTACCTGGGTTTAGTCACGTACACCATCCAGATGGTCTCAACAGCACAGTGCTCTGTCAAGACTTCGTCTTTGAAAAGGGCTCCCACTGTGGGGACGGTGGGCAGAATGTGCATCCCAAGGACGGGGGTGGGGGTGGGTGGGTGAGGAGCCTCTGATTTCCCGGGTCTAGCTCTCGGGTCAACCACTGGTCACATCCTCTCGATGACCTTCTCCAACAGCACCTCAGGATTCAGTCTTAATCCTTTCTTCTCCTCTGTGTAAACTCACTGTCTTTGTACTCACATCCACTTTTATACCTCTAAATGCTCTCTAAATAGTGATAAGTCCCATATTTGTATTTTTAGTTCAGAACTCTCTTCTGAAATGTAGGTACTTACATCCACTGCATCCCTAAAGCCACCACTCTGAAATTAATCGCAAACCTCAGTAACTCCAGGACTGAATTCTTTATTTACTCCCGTCAAATGCGTTGAATTTGCTGCTTTATCCTTCCAGGTGTGAAGTACAAAAACATGGAGTCATATTTTTCTCTTTTCTTTCTCTCACATGCCACATTCATTTTTTCATGAAATACTGTGGATTCTATACTCAAAATGCAAAAAATATAATCCAACAATTTCTCAGCATCTCCATTGCAATCATCCTGCTTTAAGTCACCATCATTTCTTGCCTGCAAATAGCTGCATAAATGATCTGCCTGCTTCCAACTTTGCCCTTCTAGTGTTTCCTCTTGACACAGCAGCCAGAGTGATCTTTTCAAAATTTAAGACAGAAAGTGTCACTCTTCTGCTTAAAGCATTTTAATGGGCCTCAATATCATTAAGAGTAAATGTCAAGTTCTTAAAATAGATCCAAAGTCCTTATGGGATCTGCTTCCTGTTTCTCTGCTCAAGTCCTTACAAGCTACTGCCCTCCTTGCTTAGTCCACACCAGACACACCAACCATCCTAGCATTCCTTTTCTATAGGCACAATCTTTCCTTAAGGCATCTGCCCCACTGCTCCCTCTCCCTGGAATACTCTTTCCCATATACCCACATACCTCCCCCCCTTGCCTTTTTCAAAGCTTTGTTTAAATGTCACTTTCTCAGTGAGGCTTAGTCTTACCATGCCATTTACAATTTCATCGTGTCCCACCATACGCACATTCCTCAGCCTCCTTACCTTACTCTCCTTTTCCTTTTTTCCATAGCACTTACATAACGTAATATAAAATTTACTTATTTAGTATGCTTTGCTCATTGTCTCTCTCTCCTTCTTGAAAGAAATATCCATGGGGACAGAAATTGTAATGTTCTATTTACTGATGTAACCCAAATAACTAGAGGAGCTTGCACACAGTAGGGACTCAATATTGTTGAATGACTAAATGACTCTTAGAATACCTGTGTGAGTAGATGACTATAAAAGCATCTCCTAACTTTTATGGCTCAGTGAGAGAGAGAATGAGGAGAGGACTGGCTTGCCTTTGGGGGAAGCAGAGAGGCAATTGCTTACAGAGTTTGAAGAAGGATACCTTATATAGACCATATAGCTATCAGATCTTGAAAACTTGACCTAAGGGATCCCTGCATATGTAAATGTTTCCAGAGATTACAGCTTGATAAAATTGGAGGTTCCTAAGACATACTATTTACCTATTCAAGCAAAGTCTCTGAGTTGGGACCCAGGAATCTGTACCTTAACAATGCTCTTTAGTGATGCTTATGTACAATAACCTTTTAGAAATACTGCCTTGGGTCCTTATAAATAATACCTCACTGACAAATATTATCTTAACAGTTTGAGGACTGGTACAGAGGAGGCATCTGCTTGGGCATGGGATAATGAGAGAGAGGAAAACAATACCTGGTCACAAAGGGCAATCAAACAGTAAGAGCAGCAAAGGCAAACTATTGATATTTTACAGGTTTGTCCTTCCCCACCAGGGAGCACTAGTGAGTGCAGTGGAGAGGAATTTGGGGAGAATCCGTAACTTAGGAAACAATCATATTACTATACTAAATTTTATCCATTTGCACACACAGTAACAAAACATGCTAACATCCCACATTTTGCAGGAGGTGTAATTCATAATTTGCAGGAGATGACTGGGAAAATGTAATCATCTCCAACATTTCTATACCTATCAGAAACGTAGTTACACTGGAACTCACAGTTGAGAAATGGATAAAAGATCAGATAGTTATTTTTCCTATTCCTCTGGCTGCACATCACACAGACATGCTTATATGCACAGCAGCATCCCTGGGGATTTCTGCTAAAAATGAGCATTATGTCATTGTCTCGAGTCACTCTTCCAAAGCCACACAAATCCCAAACATCTTCCATATTGAAGATCATAAAACTGTCCTATTTCAACTGATCACCATTCAACAGAGAGGGCTCTAAATAAGGTTGCCATCTGACAGTTTGGCAAGTTAGGGAAGGGATTTCCCACTGAAGACAGAGAGCTCACATGGGGTTAATCGGGAAGTTTTTAACAAATTTCATTCTCTATCCTTTAGTCAAAACTCATAGTTCCATATCTGAAAAGAAATAAAAACTCACATGACCTCTGAAAATACATCACCAATGATATTCTGAACGTCTAACTTAAGGTTATGAAAGTGCTTTTAAGCTGCCATCCTGGGGAATTCAAGGTGATACTGACATTGTGACATTCTTTTTTATTTTTTCCCCAAATCTAGTGGGAAAAATAGACAAAAGGTAAAAAAAGGAGCAGAAGATAAAAATTGTTGTATCTAAACCAAGGGCTCCCCAAAGTGTTCAACTCAAAGTGCTTAAATCACTATATATTTTGCACCCAAGTTGGAAAATAATGTTCCATATTCTGTTGTATTATTTCTGAATGTATCTTAAAAGATAATTCTTCTGTCACAGAAGGCATGATTCTTTTGAACAGTTTTTGTCAATTTATTGTTAATCCAAAGGGGAGAAAGCAGACAGAGGGGTCCCGTGAAGCCTCTTTTCCTTTCAGTAAGTGCTAATTAATCAGCAAGTCGAGTCTCCTAGGAGAAACTGATGAGGTTAAGGAAGTTTATGAAAAAATTTAAATGTCCTCTTTAGGTGTGAAAGTAAGGATAGTTAACAGGGAATGTTTATCTCCTGGGTGTAGATTGGGAGGAAAAGTTTAAAATTGGGGTCCTTGGCATACTGTGAGGGCATGACTCCTGCATTTAATGTTTCTGGGTTTCAGTGTTTTTATTAGTACAGTGAAAGGATTTAACCCAAATCAGGGTACTCTTCTATTGACAGAGCCATAGGAAACCAGAGGAGCACTTGAGGACCAGTGATGGGAAGGACTGAGGAAAAGAGAAGCCAAGATTTTTGTTTTTCTTTTCTCTCTTAAGCTGTTCTATTATTTTTTACTTCAAACAATATTTAAATTTTTCTTAAAATTTAGTATTAAAAAATATACAATTAAGCGTACAGAGTTTAAGCATCAGAGTAGTAAATTTCACAAAATCGACACACCCAACTGATGTCTACTTAGGTCCCGAATCTCTCATGATGTAACCCTATCCTTAACTTCCCTCCAAAATCACATTGTTCTGACTTCTGTCATCATAGTTTTTCCTATTTTTGAACTTTATAAAAATGGGCAAATATAATAATAATTGCATTATTCAGTCAATGATATGACTATGAGATCCATCCATGTTTTTCATTAGTCATAATTGAATTTTTTACTTTTATAGACTGCTTATCCCACTGCATGAATATATCAAGATATATCTTTTTTCTTTGCTAAAATATTGAGGTGCATTTGGGTTGTTTTCAGTTTTCAACTTTTATGAATAATGTTGCTAGATACCTTGTTTATAAGTCTAGTGGTGCCCATGGTTACACCTTACTGTTGAGGTTATGACTAAGAGTGGAATTACTGGTATATACTTGAGAGTGCTAAACAGTTTTCCAAAGTGTTTGCACAAATGTATATACCCTCCAGCAGTGTATGAGAATTCCACTTATTCTACTTTCTTGCAAATATGTGGTACTGTCATTTAAAATTTTTTTAGATATTCTGATGAAAGTTTATTGGTATTTTATTGTGATTTTAAGGTTAATTTCCTTAATGACTAATGCCAATGACATTGAGTTTTTTGTTTTGTTTTTAGTTTTTCATAAGCCTCATGGCAATTCAGTTTTCCTCTTTCATGAAGTTATTGTTCAGGTCTTTGGACAATATATTGGATGCCCTTATTAATAATTTGTAGGAGTTCTTGTATATTCTTTGCACGAGTTTTTAATTAGATATATGTTTTGCAAATATCTTCTCTAATGGTCTCCCGTTTGCCCTATTATTCCTTTTGATAAACAAAAGATTTACTTTTAATGTAGTTCTGTTTGTCAGTGTTTACCTATGTGACTAATGCTTTTGTATCTCTCAAGAAATATTAACTCTCCCGGGGCCATGAAGATAATAATCTCTTAGTATTCTTCTAAATCTTTAATTATTTTTTTCACATTTAGGTGTATTATTCACTTGACATTGACTTAGTTTGACATAGGGAATCAAGTTGGGTTTTTTTAAACGTATTGATAGCCAGTTATTAAACACCATTTTTGAAAGACTCACCTCTCTCCCCACTGGACTTCAATGGCACCTTTACCAGAGTAGGTGACCATATATGTGTAGTTCTGTTTCTGGCCTCTCTACACTTCTTCACTGAACTATCTGTAGTTTCATAAAAGTCTTTATATATCAAATCTTGATATATTTTTCCTCAAGAGTGTCCTAGCTGTTCCTGGACCTTTGCATTTCTATGTAAAATTTAAAAGTGATTTTACCAACCAAAAAATGTTAGAAAATAATTAGTTTTTCATTTACAATAATGATCAGTTGGGGAAAATTGACGTCTTTATAACATTGAGTCTTTGTTATAATGACCATGGCATATTGGAACCATTCACTGAGATTTTACTTAATTATTTTAGGGTTATGTTTAGTTTATAAACATAGAGGCCTTAAAGTCTTTGTATTTATTCCTAGACATGTAATACTATAACACCATTTCATTGTAGAAATTTTAATTTTATTTTTCTAATTTGTTTTTTACTAGATCTAAAAACACAGTGTTTTGTGGTGGTGTTTCTTTGTTTTTGTTGTGATATATTTACCTTGTATTTGAGAGCTTTTGAAATCCATCTATCAGTTGTAGTTTAGATCGAACCACATGAAATTGTTTTTGTTTTTTTAAATTTTTATTTTATATCGGGGTATAGTTGATTAACACGTGACATTGTTAGCAAAGGTGCCGCCAACGCCCGTGGGACTTCAGCTCGCTGCCTGGCACGCCTAGCCTAGAGGGTTCCCGTCTCCACGCTCTGGTGCCTGCGATCTTCAGCTGCCCCGGGTACAGCTTCAGCGGGCCCCAGTGCAACGCAGGCCACGCGGCCCACCCTATGAGGGGCACAGGCAGGAAACACTGGCGGTGTCCACACGGTCCACTTCTGCCAGCGTGCAGAGCGCACAAGCTGTGGGCGTGTGGCTACCTCCACCTACACTTCAAAGGCCACCTAAGCCCGTGTTGCTGTCCCGCAAAGCAGCAGCAGCAGGACCGCGCATCAAGCTGAAGAGGATTATCCTCAAGCCTTAAGGTCGAATAGCATTTGCCCTGCTGAGTTTTAGACAGGACCTGTTCCTCCTTTCTTCTTTCCTATTTCTCCCGTTTGGAAAGAGAATGTCTATCTTATACTTATGCTACCATTACATTTTGGAAGCATATGACATGTTTAATCTCACAAGTTCACAGCTGGAGAGGATTTTGTTTCAGGATGAATCATCCCTGGAGTCTCAGCCGTATCTGCCTTTGATGATATTTAAATGAGACTTTAGACTTAGACTTTAACGTTAATGCTGGAATGAGTTAATACTTCTGGAGCTATTAGGATGGAATGAATGTATTTTGCATGCAAGGAAGACATGAATTTTCGGGGGCTGGGGCACAGTACTATACACTGGATGTTTGCATCCCCTCAAGATTCGTATCTAATCCTCGATGTGATGGTATTTGGAGATGGGCCTTCAGGAGACAATTAGGTTATGAGTGTGGCAGCCTCACAGATGTGGTCAGTGTCCATATGAAAGCAGCCCCAGGGAGCTCCCTGCTGCTTCCATCCTGTGAGGACGCAGGGAGAAGGTGGCCACCTACATCGCCCTCAAGGATCAGTAGCAGCCCCTTAGACTGCTTCCCACTGAGATTTGGTAGTGTGTTTTGTAGTCTGAGACTGTGGTAATTTCAAGTGAATTTCCAGTGAAGCTTCTAAGTACGCCAGTGGTTGATTCCCAGCTTCATATTGCCCGAAATCCAAAAGCACATTTCCTGTTTGTCAGTACTTGCCATGGTTTTCTTCTCCTGCATCCTGAAGGGGTTTTTTCCTGCTTACTCAACAACTGTGGACATGCTCTAAACTGAGCTATCCCATTCACCTTTTCTGCCATCACAGGTCTGCAATCATACCTTCTCCAATGAGGTCCAAATCCAAGCCTTGAGATTTATCTCTTCCTTGGGTGCTCTCCCTCAGTCCCAGTGTAGGTGTTCTTTAGAGCACTCTTTACTCCTTTAGAGAAAATACTCCGTTATAGTTAACAATTCTTTATATTAAACATTCCGTTTCCAAATTACTGTGTGATTTCTATCCCCTGATTGGATCCTGATTGATGATAGAAAAAGGAAAAAATATCAAAACACTTCCCAAGTCCTCTGTATTACTAAGTGGACTTTTTGTAAGTGGATTATATCAATCTGGAAAGTTTGTCTCTTAATATCTTCTTCCCAAAGGAATTCATCAAGCAATGAAAATTAAAGGATGAACATGTAATTATATAGTTAATGTCCAGAGCAATTATATTGACAATTGAACTAAAAGGGGGTTAAAATAGGACTTTTCTCTTTAGATTTAGAATACAAGACAAAGTACACACCAGCTGAAATTTTAAATGGTTATAAATGATAGAAATGATTTTTCAGCCAAGGAAAAATAGCTTTCATGAGCATTGATCAAATAGCAAATTGTGAATGTTGGTTAATGGTATTTAATGTAATTTTCTTGGTTGTACAACTTTATCACATATGTTTGGCAGTGCCATTAAGTACATTTATCATACTTTTCATGGAAAATGATTCTTTTTCTGGAAATGGTTCCCTAAAGAGATTTTATATGTGTTACGTTTTATTTATTAGATGAGACATGTTTCTCCAACAGGAACATTGCTGACTTCTTGAGGTGTAGGAAAAGAATGTTTTAAGCCACCCAAGAATATCAAAATGGTATGCATACTTTGGGGATGCAAGGTAACAATAGTACTGGTGTTAATCAAAATAGAAAAAGAATGTACCTTCAGAGTTTCTCAGCTTCTTTCATGGCTGAAGTTCTGGACACTAAGTCAGTTGGGAGTCTCTGGAAAAAATAATTTTTATCATGCAACCTCTCCTACCTGCTTGGTAATTCTTCTAATTCTTTCCTGAAAAAAACAGCAGGGGCTGAAAGAAAACCCCAGTCTATTGTTTGAAAAAAAAAGTTAAAGGAAACTATGGCATTTGATTAGCTTGGGCAGTGGCTAATTTAGTCCTTGACCTTTGGAGTTCTTGTTAGCTGAGGATATTTGCTTCATTTCTGTTGCATGAAACTTGGAGCAATTCCAAATCAATACAGTTATCAAATGCCATACCAAAAATCATTGTAAACTATAGTTCAGTGGAAAATTACTAACGCTG
Organism: Balaenoptera acutorostrata; assembly: GCF_949987535.1. NCBI lineage: Eukaryota > Metazoa > Chordata > Mammalia > Artiodactyla > Balaenopteridae > Balaenoptera > Balaenoptera acutorostrata. The sequence continues at coordinate 79,373,552 of NC_080073.1, forward strand.
AACAGTATACATTAGTGTTTTTCAAACTTCCTTGCACATTAAACCATCTGGGGAGTTTAAAAAACAGAAACAGAAGCAACCACTAATGTGTGCACCTAAAGCACAATTTTTTTTAAATTGGTTTGTGGCAGAGTTCATTAATAGATACTATTTAAAAGCTCTCCAGGGAGTCTAATATTTAGTCAATATATGGTCCCACTTGTGTTATATTCTGAATGAATTGTTGCAGATTTATTGATTATTATTGCTTCTGAATATTAGCTTGAGATTCAGAGATTAAGGTGCATCAGTAAATTATTTTAGAAAAATTTCTTTTCAACACAACTTTAAAAGTTTAGTATTATATATGTGTTTAATCAAGAAACAAGAATATGTATTCAGTGGAGAACAAATAATCTTATATTTTAAATAATCTATCATCTCAACTTTTTAAATTTATCTGGCATATTCTTTTTTTCATAATGGTGTAGAGTCAAGCTTCTGGTTGGTTTATTTTAGGTCCTAAATCCATGGTAGTGGAAAAGCAAAACAAAACTATTCCTGTAATGGAAATGCCAGCCCAGCCCCTGAATTGCTGTTTCTCTGTGGTTTCTGGATTTGGAATCATATAATGGTATAGAATCCGTTATTGGATGATGACTGATATTGAGTTTTCTAACATACAATGAGTAGGTACCTCCTGATGGATATCTGAACATATTTACTACAGAGACAAAGAGATGAAAAGATACTTTCTTTGGTCATAGCTGACTTTCTTTACATACTTTTCAATGAATAGCAACTTCAGTTAAATTTTCGCCCCATCTCATTACACACCTGAGCACATATTTAGATTTCAGCTGCTTTTTGAATCTTTCTTGTCATTAGCAATGCAAATGCTTCTTAGAAATCCTAGGAGAGTTGGTTGTAGGCAATGATAGCTAAAAGGTGGGGAGCCAGGTGGATTGATAGTCAGATGGCCTTGACATGGTCTATTTATCAGCCAGACAGAGATCAACAAGTTTAATTATAAAGGCAATGTCTCCTAAGTTATTAAGAATCTTGTGCTTTTTACATAGTAAACTTAAGAGTTCTGCACCCAATTCCACTGGGGATGGGGGGCTATTTCCCCACACCACCAAGCAATTCTCCAGATACCAGCAGGGAGTCGTACAATTCAACTCAATTCCGACACTGTCTACCTGGAGATAGCATCAGATCTCGCAGGTTAAGGGCTCCGTCCCACAGGACTGCTCTGGGTTATCACCTGTGCTTGTGATCCATCAACTAGAGATCAGAGGTTCCAATGACCCCCTCCTTGGGATCAACATTTTACTTACTAGATTACCAGCTTATTATAAAATGATACAATTGAGAAACAGCCAGATGGAAGACATGCATAGGGCCAGGTATGTGGAAAGGGTCACAGAGTTTCCATGCCCTCTCTAAGTGTACAGCTCTCCCCAAATCTCTATGTGTTCACCCCCTCTCTTTTTGGATTTTTATAGGGCCTTTATTACGTAGGCATGGTTGATTAAATCATTAGCCACTGGTGATTGAATCAACCTCCAGCCCCTCTCCCCTCTCCAGCAATAAGGGGGTGGGAATGAGGGTTCCAACCCTCTATTATTCATGCTTATTTCCCCTGGCAACCAGCCCCCATCAGTAGGTGCTTTCCAAAAGTCACTTCATTAATATAAACCCAGTTACGGTAGAAAGGTGCTTGTTATGAATAACAAGACACCCATTTCACCTTTAAGGCTCTGAATTCATTTCAGGAACTGAGGACAAGAGACCAAGTATTATGACAAAAAAAAAAAAAAAGCTTCCAATGCTCTTACCCCTCAGGAAATTGCAAAGATTTTGGGATCTGTGAGCCAGGAACTGCGGATAAAGACCACATATATATTTCTTATTATAAATCACAATATCACAATTATGTATCATACTGATGCTCAAAGATAATGTTATTTTGCAATAACTAAACATTTAGAGAAAGGGATACCTACCTTTGAATTATCACAAGAGCCTTACAGAAATTCTGGGTAACAAATAGGGTTATCCAAAGTATCAATACATATGGGAAGAGTGTCATCATTCATGTAATATCAAATTATGTTGACACTGTATTCACAAGCTAATTATTAAAATAATGAGCCTCATATATTTGACAGACATTCAGTCTATGGGGATCTTGCTTTGAATATTATAGAGGCAGACATTCTACTTTTTATTTAAGCACAAGCTTTAATGCATCAAATTATAGTCATACTGTATAAAAGATTTAAAACATACTACTATAGACGTAGTCAGATTAACAGGGATTTTTTCAACTGATTTATTGCAAAACCATCACTATAGCCTCCTGAAACACAGAATATTTATCAGAACTGGTGTTTCAAATGAATTAATTTAAGGGTTGGGTAAAAAATCTCTCTCTTTCTCTCTCTCTCTCTGACACACGCACACACATGTGCGTACACACACATGAAAATCAAAACCTGAACCAAAATGATACCCTTTAAAAAGAATAGTCATGAAAAACAGGAAAGGGATTAAAGGAAAAAAGATTTCTAGTTCCAGGCAGAGGATGAGAGGCAGTAAGTTTCCTGAGCAGGGAGAGGAACGTAAGCATTCACTGTTGGGTGGAAAGAACTGAAATAAACCAATCTGGAAGGTGCAGTTAAGAGGAGCAAGATTTTGAGATAATGAATCAAGGGAGGAGACTGAAGGTGAGTTTGTGAAAAATGAAAGATGCAGAATGACAAGAACTGGGCTCAGAGATGTGGAGTGAGGTTTGAAGAGGAAGGAGAGAGCAAGGTTGAAAACACTCTTCTAATTTACTGAAAAAACATGAAGTAATAGGAAATGAAGGTATTTCATCTAGAGCCCAAAGTTCTGAGGTGGAGGAAGAGAGCATTTGGTGGATAGGGGTGTGAGGTAAGGAACGTCAGGACGAAGGTGCTAAAGACACTTTTCCTCACAGTGAAGGCTCGGGGTTGGGGTGTGGCAGCTCTTCTGCCCTTTTGATAGATACAGGTTTTCTGTATTGGGACAGGCCACCTATTTGAGCTGGTCATCGTGCAACATCAGAAGTCCAGGGACAAAAGAGGCACCTGCCTCATGGGTCAGAACAACTGAACCAACCCTAGTTGTCTGTGAGGACAGTAGGATGAAGGAAACAATGAACACATGACTTTCTCAGTGGATGACATTCACTGAGAGACTAGAGCTGGCATAGTGCTCTGTATTTTATGTCCCTCACCTTGGCTAATACACACAACCCATGGGGTAGGTGTTATTGGCACCACTTTACCTATGTGAGATAATAGAAGATATCTATTGGTCTCTTCCCCAATACCTGGCACAGAGCTCCTAAAACCCCGGTAATTTCCTAAGTGGTAAGAGTATCTCTTATTCTAATGTTTAGTCTTCGACCCCTTCCCTAACACAGAGGTGCTAAAACCCTTGTAATTTTCTGCGTCATAAGAACACTAGGAGCATCTTTTGTTCTAATGAGGTGACTCTGGGTGGGCCCCTAGTTGTGGGCTGCTCACCAGGAAGACAAAGCCATGATGAGAAGCTTGGAACTTTCAGCCCTACCCTCCCATCCTCCAGAGAGGTGAGAAGGCTGTAAATGGAGTTAATAATTGATCATGCCTACATGAGAAAGCCCACATAAAATCCCCAGTAGTAGGGGATACAGAGCCCTTCTAGACTGGAGAACACCTCCACGGACGGGGAGGATGACATACCCCAACTCTACGAGGATGGAGGCTCTTGCACTAGGGGTTTGCCCAGACCTGGCCCTGTGTATCTACCTCTTCGTCTGGATATTGACCTGATTCCTTTATCAGATCCTTTAATAAACTGATAAACATAAGTGTTTTTTTGAGTTCTGTAAGCCACTCAAGTAAATAATTAAATCCAAGGGGGGAGAGGTCATAGGAACCTCTGATTTGTAGGTAAGCCAGATGGAAGTTGTGGGTAAACTGGGGACCTACTACTTAAGACTGGCATCTGAAGTGGAGGCAGTCTCATGGGACTGAGCCCTTAACCCTTGGGATCTGATGCTACCTCCAGGTAGACAGTGTGAGAATTGAGTTAAATTGTAGAACACCCACCTCGTGTCAGAGAATTGCTTGGTGTGGGGAAAATCTCCCACACATTTGGTAACCAGAAGCGTCAAAAGTGGAGAGTTCTATGTGAAAGTAAGGGAGACACACAGGAGGAGAAATGTAGTTTTTTCCAGTACAACCTATTAGGGAACAAAAGTTTTTGCATGTTATGGTAATTACCCAGTGAATTCATATCACGAAAGTGTCAAATTTGGGATCCAAATTAGGTATTTCTGATTCTGGCATACATACAAATTTTCCAGATAGCTATCTTCATCCAAGTTGGCTTACTTTACCACTCGGTCAGAGGCTGCCTTGGGCTTCAGTCATAAAATCCATTCCGCGAGAACTTTTTTCACATTCACATGTTTGCAGGCCCAGGGAAAACTAAAACAGTGAGAAGTCAAAGGAGATTTTTTAAAACACAGGTAAGCTAGATTTGGAAAAGTAACTGTTCTACTTTGCCCACTAAAACTATGACAGTTGTCAAAGCCTCATGAACCCAGTACTTCATGAATATTACAGTTGGCCTTCCAGCGTAAGCCAGAAATACTTTTAAAGAAAATTAGAAATAATCTTTAAGCTCATGGCCAACAGATATGTCACTACTTATAGCCTTGCTGGATATTGTAAGAACAAAGGGGGAATTTTGCCACTTTAAAAAATGTGTTTATATGTATATTTAGAGAGAGAGATTTCCTTTTTAAATAACTGCTTTATCATTCAGTTTAATGACAATCCAATTAATATAACAAAGACTTGCCACTGAAAATATATAAAGTTAATTGTCTACAAAAAATAAAAAATGTTTTTTAGATAAAACACTTCAGTTATACAAATTTTAGCAATATTTCATATGAAAGGAACAGATAGGTTGTAGGAGATAGAGTGAAAGCCTAAATTTCATGGTTTCGCTGGAGAGGTAAAGTACTTTTTAAAAGCTAGGATGCTGCAATAAACCACATATTTTACGTGAAAACAGCAAAAAAAAAAAGTCAAATTTCTTACAAATGCTTTACCTTTTATCATTCTGACTCTGGCTGTGATAAATGACTTTTCCACAGAGTGTGAAATAATTCACCCCATGCTAAGGTAACAGAGTGATTCTCTCACACCTTAGTCCTTAAAATAGGATCCTCACATGTGGTTGTCTGAGTCTATGAGTTGACAAGGGCCGACCTTGACAATACATGCAAGAGACAGACTCTGCTACTGGGGGAATTGTGAAGCCTGCCCCTGACTGTCTTCTCCCCGGTGGTTTCTTCCTTAGAGTAAAATCTTTAACAGATGGTCCTCAAGACACAATTTTCCTTTATTTGGTAAACAGAGTATTTTCAGAAAAGTATAAATTTCAATATCTAATGTAGCAAGGCATGTCCTTTCCAATTTGCCAACCTCCATACCACTCTATTCTTTTTTTTTAGTCTGATTCAAAAATACATTTATTTGCTTGATTCTGAAAGATCTTTTTGAATTTGAGCCCTTATATTTATCTAATGGAAGAAAATATATCAAGATTTATAGAATCATCTGTCAACAATGTAAAATCGGAAAATGTCTAGTGCCAGTAAGGGTGTGGGAAACTAGCCAGAAGTATAACTGCTGGGAATACGACACATTTGTAAAACATTTGCTCAAGGGGAATTAGATGGGCAGTACACATCAAAATAAAATGTACATGTATTTGATACAATGCTTCTAATTCCACCTTAAAGAAATACTCGTATTAGAATGCAAAGGTTTATTTTTAAGGATGTTCATTGCAACTTTGTTCATAATAGAAAAATTTGAAATTGACATAAATAACCATCTCTGAAAGTGTTAATGGAAGAATAATAAAGCTATACTATGGGAAGTTATGTAGGCATTAAAGGCTTATATGTACTTTCTTGGAAAATGCTCCAAGATACACAGGTCAAAAAATCACCAGACTAAGTGTATAACATGAGCCCATTTATTTAAAATACATATATGTGTGTATTTATATGTATTTGAATGTGCTTACATAGAACATTAACTAGAGAAATGAAATGACACATACCAAACTTTTAAGTCTTATCTATAAACTGGGGAGTAAAGTAAGTGAACATTTTCCATATTTCTATCGTAGTACTTACTTTTCTTGAAACTTTTACAGTGATAATTTACTTATATATTGATATATAATGATTTTAAAATAAAAAATGGTAATAATAATTTAAAAACTGTAAGAAATAGCAATATACATAACTATTAATTCCTATTTTAACGTGTCCCCTTTTCTTAGAATACCCTCCCCAAATCCCACCCCCCAACCAATCCCTCCCCCAGCAAGTTAATGCTTTTCATCCATCTTTCAGACTTGAACACAGTTCACTCCTTCAGGCACTTTCTGCTAACACCACTGAAATACAGCATCCTGTATTTTTCACTATAACCATTTTCTATATTAGACTGAAAGTTCAGCAAGGTCTGGAGCTATGCCTTTAAGCTTTTCCCATTATTTGCCTGAAGAAACAAAATCCTCCAGTGACCATATCCCATTTGGCAGGAAGAGCCGGCACACACAGTGGACGCATGGGTGGGCTCCATTAGCAAAGCAGGAAGGGTCCAGGCGGACGCTGACTTCACATGGTGAGAACAGGCCCTGATACGTTTCAGCTGGTAGGAACCACAACGTGTTTGTCGAATGAATAACTGAATCAGTGAATTCACGAATCAAATGACTTTTACTTCCCTTTTATGGACATGAAGACAAACTCATCCTGGAAAAGAATATATTAGAAAGCGGGAGAAAGTGTGAATGTGGAAAAGGAATGGAAAAGCAACAATTTTACCAACGTAAGCCTGCATGGAACACCCTTTGGACCTTATTTAGAATTATTATGAATTACTGACTTCAAATAATTCATAATCCATTCTTGGTTGTTTTCAGGTGGAATTAAATAATCACTTATTCATACATTCACTAATACTCATTTTAAAGTTTCTCAGATGGTGTAAGCCTGTAGATAGAAAAAATATTTTAGACAGTCTGAGAGTCAATGTAGTTTATTCCTTTAAGACCACACATCTGCTTCGTAAGCAGAAAACAGAAAGACAAGAGCCTCTTGTCGCAACCTGAGTCTTATATCTTTCATTCACATTCCAGTGATTATACTGCTTTTGTTCATATGTTAGTTTAACTGAATAATTTTATTTACTGCTCCATTTCATTCTAAAATGTGTTATACTCAGCAAAACACTTATACTTGTTATTTTTGGAACTATGTCAGCAATACGCTGTTTAATTCAAAACTCTCTTAGCAATTTTTTAAACTGCAATTTCCTGGCCCTCAGATACCCATTCAGGGTTTTCCTATGTATGGTTTGACCAACAGATTATACCTAATTTTTACCTGTAATTTATTTTTATACACCACTTTTCCAAATGTGGCTATTTATTACAATTACCACATCACATGCCAGCCAGAGCATATCAGGACCCGGTTAATAAGCCTTTTCACCTGATGCTATGAAGGCAGGATGCCCAGTGATCATCTCCTGCATCCCTAATAAAGCTTACCCAAGTCTCCAGCACACACAGCAGCTTTCCTTATTAAACACAGCATAGGCACCCAAGGACAGACATTACATTACATTAGAAAACATACAGTTTTTGCAGCTTACCACAACTTGTGTAAGGTACATTTTGGTTAACAAATAAATGCTTTTTTTCTATTATTTTATAGACAAAGCCTTACCTATCACTATCTTTCTTTTTTGAGTTGATGATGGTAATAATCCAGAACAAGATGATTTAATACATAGCCATCTCTCAGGTAACTAATTAACTAATTATCGTATTTAGTTAAGTTCAAAATTAGGAACTAAATTTAAAGCTGATACCACAAAACCAACGTGAAAGTTCCTTCGAGATAGTATAACAGTTTTTCAAGGATGAATTATTATCACCTCATAAAGAGTAAAAACATAAATTCTCTAACAGTGAAGGCACAACACACTGGCCAATGCTGTCAACACATCAAAAGGAAACTTAATTAATAGTTTATAAGATTCAAAAGTTGACATGGTCCCTTGTTCTTTGAGAAATAAAATATACACTTACAGTCCTGGAGAAATAAAATGCATTAGAATGGTCTGTCAATGTTGATTTAAGTAGTGTAACATTTAAAGAGTTTCTTTCGTGACTTTAAGTAACGATAGATACATGAATTTGAAGAAATCATCAAACTAAACCTAAAAAAATATTCTTTATTATCTCAAGGTCAGAGTTCAATAAACAGAGAGGGAATTGAGGGAAAATATTAGACTTGGTGAATTTACCGTTGGTCTATTCTCTTCTGGATGTTATAATGTTTGGGGGGGTTATAAAAATAAGTGGAGATTTTTCTGGACTGAAGTCATGTCAAAGAGTGTACCTTATAACCAAATACAATAGTGTGAAGAGTATTATTCTCTGCACAAACCTCCTGGTGTAAGACATAATTAAAGTTAAGACAAATAGAATAAAGTATTGTGTGATATTCAGGCCTATCTGCTACCCTTGGAAATAAAACCGTGGTGTAGTCTAGAATGACTCAAGATTCACTAATCATGCATTTCCAGGATGTTTGTTTTTCTGTAAGAAAAAATGTCCCTTGAATTGATTTTAGGGCTAAAAACAGGGATCAAGGGCACATAAAATACTGTGAAACCTCCTATCACTGAACATATAGCCAAAGCTAAGAAGTACCGTTGATACAACCAACTGCATTATAGGAGTTCTAGGACAATACAGATGTTGTATAAGAGTCAGCTGTGTAAAACCCAAAGAACTTCTGTACAAGTATTATCTAGGACAAAGATTTTACAAAGATTATTCTGTTGGGTTTTTTAAATAGTTTTTTTTAAACATATGTTTAATATGTATTATTTGAGGAGAAAGGTTTTTAAGGTCAAATACATTTGGGAAAAACTGGGTTAAAGAAAGATAAATGGAGTTTTAACTGCAGGACTTAGCAGAACTCTTAACAGTGCTAACAGTGGTATTATCTCCTTCTTAGAGAGGAATAAACTCAACAGTGTTTCCCAAAAGTATTTAATAACAGAACCCTTTTTCCCATAGAATATTTGACAACACTGGTGCTTGAACAAGTGTATTTTGATAAACAGTGATCCACACAAATAAAGAGAATCATTTTATTCTCTTTCTGCGTAATAGCTGCTTCTGGATTTGAAATCAACCCTTAAGGGCAAGTGATGGTCTCATCCGGACTTTGGCACCGTGTAGGATTCTACAAGTCAGTAAGTTCCTCATTTGTGTCTGAGAAAGGGACACAGTGAGTAATAAAGTGATTCACTGGAGGTTATGAGGGTAAAATCTGTATTCCTACATTCTAAAATGAGTAAACACTTTTTCATATATTCAGTATTTTTTTTCTAAAAAAGGAGCATACCAAGAGTAACTATGAAGAGTTAGTAAATATTATTTTAGTTAGTTTTTACTTGATTTTAGTATTTTCTACACACAGTCTTCTGTGCTACATTGAATAAAGAACAGTATATAATGTCACAGAGTCTTTGGGTAAATACAAAAATTTTGTAGGAAAATATTTTGTAAGAAAGTATTTTGAGGGCCTAAAACGATGTGATCCTAAGAGTAAGCTGCTTTAATATTTAATCTGTACAAATAAACTACTTTCCATTAAAATGTGGTTTTATAACTTTTCACTGCACTCTTGTTAAAAAACTTACTTGACAATTGATTCATGGAAAAAATTGGTACGTGGAGAAGAGAAAAAAATATCAGTGATGAGATCCAACAAGTGCAGAAATTTTCTCATAACTCTGCGCACACACCACCTGGGCCAGGGTAGCATCTAAATCTAATTTAATAAATGGATCTACAATACAGGAGCCAGCTGTTCTAGAAGGCATCTGTCTTTTTCAGTTGGAAAATGATACATTTTTAGTCTAAAAGAAGAAAACGTCCATCAAAGCAGTAGGATTTCCACAGGACCTGCTGATTAGGACTTATGCAAAAATCACATCTTGCACAGTTGACTAGATGTATTTTTTCTGCTTTGCCAAATCAGCATCTCTAGCAAAGATACTTCTCAAGATTTGAATCAGTATGGAATATTAGATCAGCTGCTGCCTGAAGTTTGTTACTTATTATTAATGGGAAAAAACTCAGAAAATATGGTGTCCAGGCTTCTAATTTTTAAAATTAATAAATTGAAACCAGAGAAACTAAAATTCAGATTCAGGCATAAAATTTAGGTTACCTGACTGCCAAGCTTTTGCATTTCCCCCTACTGCAGTTGACAATAATAAAATTCAAATCACTTGATACATTTAATATTTGAATCTTTCAAAGGTCTTACAACTGAGGTGTAGTGTCTTACCAACTAGGGACTGAAATCCCTGGACTTGGGTGAAGGGCAACCAAAGAGGATGTCTCGAGACCCTTGAGTGATTATATCTCAAACCCCTTCATCAGCTGGTGAATATGTGCCCTCACCATTAGATTAATTATAAAACCTGCCCTTTCTGGGATTTCTTTTCTAAATACTGTCAAGAACCCAGAGAGGCTTACAGGTAATGCATGTATAGGAATGGCTGTGTGCTTGGAATCAGCCCAAGCCAGAAGCATGTTTTCCTTTGTTACTGTTGGGGAAACTCACATCGTTAAGCCCTAGTTGGAACATTTTTTTGTCATGTATAATTTTGTACCAAGGTTAACAAAAAAAGAAAAAAAAATGAATTGTTTCATTCAACTGCAGCCCACAAATGCTACACTGTTTATAGTCCCTAACCAATGGTGATTTTTCTTTAGAGCCTTCACTGTGGGCATCTCTCAGAATCAATGCTAGTCTACATGTCTGCTGTCTGTCTGTGCCTACTGTTGCTCTGTTGGTCTTAGCCATCAGCTATACTTCTTGTCATCCTACCATGGTCCGTGGATTTCCAAACCACCGACAGGATCCTGTTAATTCCACCACCAGGCTGTTTCCACATCTCTGGTATTTCCCTCCTTGGCCAGCTATGAATAGACTCATTTTTTTGTGTCTAGCTCTTCCTGTGTGGTGTTTCAGACAGAGTCCTCTCATTTTTACCATGTTCATCTTCTTTCAGGAGTACACAGGCACAGGAAGTGTGAATAGTGATCTCACCAACCTCTGTCATCCCCATTCATTCCAACACCCCAGCTCTGAAGCAAAGCCTGCCTGACCCTGATGGAAATATTCGTCACTCATGGTGAGTTTTCTCTGAAGAGGCCTATTTTCAATCCCTATAGTCTGGCTTTTTATGGGACCAGCACTGGGCAAAGACTTCTTAGGTCCAAACAGCAGAGGACTCAAAACAAACTACATTCATCAGGAAACTTCAGGTTATTGTATTGAAATACTTTCCTTACCTAGGGGAGAAGACAAACAGATTTATTTACTAGGAAATTAAATTTCATTATGATATTCAATAAAAACGAACTCACAAATAAAATAACTTATTTAATCATGTATTTTTTTAACTACACATTTTTGTAGAATTCACAAGACATAATTGTGCTGGAAACCCAATATCGAGTTGTCATTTTTCCAATCAGAGTTATTGCAAAGAGCACTTGATTTTTTTTAAAAAAGGAGGGAAATGAAATTTTTGCTGTCAGAACCATGTTATTTTGTATCTTTCTTTAAGAAAATTATACATAGATAAATGGAGAGCCAATGAGAGGGTCTCGCCCCTTGCGTCTTCCTTGGGAATGCATTAGAATAAAAGGCTAGCAATACTTTTCCTTGGATCAGTTACTATGCTGGAAATTACTAGTGGCTTATCCTTTCACCCAAAGAAAATGATAATTTGACCATTCGGTTTTCTTTCTGCACAATGCTGCGTAATTTACCTACCTTTCTTTTTTTTTTTTTAATTATTTATTTATTTATTTTTTGGCTGTGTTGGGTCTTTGTTTCTGTGCGAGGGCTTTCTCTAGTTGCGGCAAGTGGGGGCCACTCTTCATCGCGGTGCGCAGGCCTCTCACTGTTGCGGCCTCTCTTGTTGTGGAGCACAAGCTCCAGACGCGCAGGCTCAGTAGTTGTGTCTCACGGTCCCAGTTGCTCCGCGGCATGTGGGATCTTCCCAGACCAGTGCTCGAACCCGTGTCCCCTGCATTGGCAGGCAGATTCTCAACCACTGCGCCACCAGGGAAGCCCCTTAACCTTTCTTTATTAATAGAATTGGCATCTATATCTTGTAGATGTTATCTTTTTTAGAATAGAGTTAATAATAGTTCAAGAACAAAAATAAAATTTTAAAGAGGAAGCAGTATTTAACTAACTTGCTTTCCTTAGGGAGCTGGCAATGTCCATAAAAATATGAAGGAGGTGTGACTTAAGTGCTTTGCTAGCACTTAAGAAGTGATTATACTTTTCTCCCTTAATTCATTACTTCCCATCCCTCTACTCTTTCTTGTCTTTCTTAGCATAGTCGAGGAGTCCACCTCCTGACTGAAAACCCATGTGTGATTTTTCAGGCCTGACCACAGGCAATGACAAAGGCTTTCCTTGGCGGCCTCCCCCGCAGACTTGGAGCAAAGCCAGTGCACTACAGTCTCTGAAGGGCATCACAGTGAGAGATTCAGGCCCCTCTGGCCCTTCACATTCTCCACAAATAGCACAGCCCTGGAGCCTTTATTCCTGGGTCTCTGTCTGAGGCCTCGGGCAGAGGTCTCAGGAGAGGATGGGGAAACCTTGAAGATAACCTTTCTCCGCTTTGACTCATACTTATTCAAATCTCTGAAGTTGAGTCTTAGACCTCTGCATGCTAAGGAGTTTTTCAAATTTACATTTATACTTAGAGTAAGAGAAACGCTGCACTAATGAGATTCAGGAGAATCTGTAAAACCCAGAACGATCACAAAATACAAATAAATAATTATAATTCTCTGTCCGGGTTATGAGACTACCAAAACAGCTATGAGATAAGAAATAAACTCAATTTCCCACAGGCATAGTGCCTTGTTTCCCAGTTGTCTTTTTTTCAAGTTTGGCCAGTTTTTTGCATGCACTCATTTTTTTTTTTTAATTTGAGGTTTATTGAATGTTTTTCACCAGTTTTATTGAGAAACAGTTGACATATATCACTGTGTAACTTTAAGGCTTACAGTATGATAGTCTGATTTACATATACTGTGAAATGATTACCCCAATAAGTTCAGCTAACATCCATCTTCTCATATAGATACAATAAAAAGAAAAGAAAGAGGAAAAGGATAAAGGGGAAAACTGTCTCCTTGAGATGAGAATTCATGATTGACTCTCTTAACAGCTTTCCTGTGTACCATAAGTCAGATCACACAGGATGTGTGCTTCTCTCTCACTTATCATTTTGACTGGAACTGTTAAAAGTCTGGAAGAAGCTCTGTTGTGACATCTGGAAGTTGCTTTCAAAGGTTTCCAGCTGTGTTTGCAAATTGGAACTTCAGTTTGGTCAGATAATGTAAGATAACTTCTATGCTCCTAAGCAGTTTTGTGGCTTGCAAAATTATTTTAGCCACAGAATCAGCTTTTCTGCCAGCAACTTAACCAAATTTAGTGCAGTCACGTATGAGAAGGTCTTTTATCAAATAGTCAACAACAACAACAACAATTTCATACTTTGCTGAGAGCTAAAAAGCAGGCCTGTAAAAAAATTGAAAAGCAGTGATTTCCTACCTGGTGAAATATATTTGATGCCATTTCTGCTAGGGTCATAGACTGTTAAACATTTTCAGAGGCTGATTGATAGAGTAGTTTTCTTTTGATGACCCGAGTTGATAATAACAGGCCCTACATTTTCTAAGGGCTGTTCTTTAGCATCATTATGGGTTATTCACTAATGTGTTTTAGTATTTCTAAAATGTTCCAGATGATTGTTTCTGAATTTAATTTATAATACAGTGAAACTCCAGCGGGAGGGAAAACAAGTTGAAAAAAATTCAAACAGTATTAATAAGAAGACAGTGAGGAGATATTAAGCATAAAGCTATGGAATTTTACTTTGTTTTGTTTCGTATCACAGTTGGGAAGCATGATACTTCTTCATAATTTTAGGTTTTACTGAAGTTCTTCATTGCCTATAGCATTAATGCTGTAATTTTAAGTCTTGTTTATTCAAGCCTTAGCCCTGTGGAGTTCAGCTAATGTGCATGGTTATGTTAATTTGTTAATGCTTTTTCACCTTTTGTGACTCTTCTTTTTGGCCTGTTCAAGGAGAATACCAGATGTTCCATTATTTCACAAAGAAACGTCTTAAAGAATAATATAATTACTACTCAAGCAACTATAATTTATTAAATTCATAAAACAGTGGTAGGCATTATTAAGAATGCAGTAAAAATATATACCAGATAGGAAGTTTTCAACTGAATATTTAGGTAACAGAATATTTAAGTAAGTGTTAAAAACTGGGCAGACATACATTTTCCTATGTTAAAAGAAGTCTCGATGCAGGGCAGTAGGAGGGTTGATAGTAGCTAATAAAAATCCTCAGAGACCAAGTTTCATTCTTTGCTCCAGTTTACCATCTTCACTCGCATTTGCAAGATGGGTACCACAGTTCTGGGTACCACACCTTCACACAACATCATCTTAAGACAGAAAAGAAAAGGGGGTCATATTATCTTTGCTCATTTCTTTTTTGATGAGAGAGAAAGAAAAGCTTTTCAGACATCCCTTCCTTTTACAGATTTTCTTACCAGTTCCAACTGGCCAACACTGTATCACGTGCACATGCCCTGGCTGCAAGGGAAGCTGGGAAAGAATGGACCAGGGATTTTCAGCCTCTAGAGAGAGATAGGCTCTGACACATGGGATGAATTGTGCAGTTAGCTGGGGAGGGGGAAGAGTGGATACTAAGGTATTAATTAAGCAGTAATATCTATCTTAAAGGATTAACTTTTTAAAAACCCTCAATAATAACGGTGGTTTTTGCTGATGTATTATTAATGAAGTATTTTCAAGCAAATCATCTCAATCCTTAAACATGTCTAATGTAAACATTCTGTTTACTTCCACTTTTATGCATGAGAAATCTCAGTATCACAATAGATAATGATGAACCACAGAACACGATTTAAGCCATACGAATCTATAGTAGTACTAGTATATAACAGTTCAGGGTCAAAGGATATTAATTTAGACATCTATGTTCAGTGTGTTGATGTAAATATATATAGCGTTGGAGCAACTGACCACTAAGAAAGATGATTCTGGCAAAAAGATACAGGATGAACTCAGAAGGAAAGGACTGAGGCAGACGGGCTTACTAACACGAGGCTGAGGCAGACGGGCTTACTAACACGAGGCTGAGTCAGAAGCCAACTTCTCTTGATCCCTGCCTTAAGAGAAGTGGTAAGGAAATATATGAGTCTACAGTAACTAAAATTGAAGGAGTATTTCAGAAGGAAAAAGAAAGACACTATATGACGATTAGATAGAAGAGATTGAAGGATTGTTAAAAAAAAAAACCAAAACAGTTATCTCCTATTCTGTAATAGAACAATAAGGACATCACAGAAAAGGGGCTGTTGAAACAACCTAAAAGGAAAGTCAAATAATGTCAAGATTGAGATAAGCGAATTGAAGGAGATGAGCAAAATTTCAGTTATAAACATTCAATGAAAATCCTCTAGAAGTGAAATCAAGAGTAAAGTTCCTTAGGACTTATCTATAAAGACAGTAGTTTTGGAGGGATGCAAGGTAAAGCAGCGTAAGTGTGCATTAACATGGCAGAGGACACACTCTTGTTTGAAAAACCCTTGGGTTATGGTACTGTGCCTTCCTAGGTGCTCATTTTAAAATGTCCAAATCTGGTGCTGATCAGTTTAACTTCTTCAAATGTAGGGGTCTAAAAGCAAAAAGGAGTAAATATGAAGGTACATGAAGTTTTTTAAAAAACGAATACTGTCTGAGCACCTAGTACTCTGCCTGCCTGCGCTTGGCTCCTACCACAGTGACCTTCCTCCTGTTTCCTGAGACTCCAAGCTTGTTACACCGCTTTTGCACTTGCTGTTCTCCTGCCTGAATTCTCTGCTTGAATACCAGCTCTATTGCTTTCTAGCTGCGTGAATTTCGTGACTTTATTTAACATTTCTGTGCCTCGTTTTCCAAACTTAAAGTAAGGATAATATATACATATAGTATATAGATAGTATATAATATTAATATTATATAGGTAATATAATATTATATAGATACTATATACTATATAATTAATATTATATAGATAATATATAATATATACTATAGTATTTTATATATATATATATAAACACATTCTACCTTAGAGGGTTATTAGCATGACATGAATAAATACTCAACAATTCTCAGAGACCCATCTGCACATACATGAGCTCAAAGAATTCTCTGGCATTAGCCTAAGGATATCTACTTTCGAGTGGTGCAGCTGTTCAGACCTGGATCAAGATAAGTAAGAAAAGTTTAGAAACATGCAACTCTGTGAGAGCCGCAAATTGGTCTTTTTTTGGTCAATATTTTATGATCTGTTTGATGTCAAACCCTGCCTGCTTCCGCCCACCTCCACACAGCCCCAAACAGTTCTTCCCAATTCTTGTCTCCTCCAAGAGTCGCCAGGCTAGAACTGATTCCTCCCAAGACAGACACCAAAGTCCAGAGCCCACGGCAACGCTCTGCCTCCCCGGCCAGTGTTCTTGCTTGTTAGCAGTGACTTACATCTGTTTCTCTGCTCCATCTGCCCTGCTCCTTCGGTGTCTGCACACCGCCTCGTTCCTGTTTGCCCAGGTCTTACAAAACCATCCTGCATTTTGGTGTCAAGGACAGCCTGGGCACTAATTGGCTTGCACAGCTGGTGCTAACTTTGAATATCATCCCTTTTGTGTGACCTGATTCTGACATCAGGACTTGGATGAACCCCTTCCTTTGGATTACTTCAGGGATATCAGACATCAATCTCTGCTTTGATGACAGGTTTCTAGTCTGATCTGTCTAAATCACAACCCTATGTATTTCTTATCACAATGTGTTTACTTCTTGGGAGTTGTTGTGGTTTTTGATTTTTTTATTCTTGTCCTCATTATGAATCTGTGTATGTTTAACAACTGACTCTCTCCTCTTTTTTGAAGTCTAGGTGAAAGCTAGTATACAAAAGATAAATGTACTGCTCTGTTTGAATCTGGAGGAGAAGACTGGGAGTTTTGTGCTCTTGTATCCCTCTTCTCCACAGTGAATTCTTCTGATTTTCCTAATTATTAAGGGAAAAGTGGGCAAAACCTGGTGTGTCACAAGTATTTTAAATATGGTAATTTGTTCATGTAATGTGCATATCACAGCAAAATTATTCATTTTTTTTCAAAGTGATTTCAAGTACTGTGTCTCATATAATTTCTACAAATGCCCTACTCATTTATTCATTCATTATTTCAGCAAATATTTGTTGAAGCCCTGCTACATGTCAGACATTTTTCTAGAAGCAGGATGTATAGAATTAAGGCCTTTATGAGTCAGACATGGAGGTCTGTATTGCCTCCTTTGACAGACAATGTACTTGTGGGTCACAGGAGTTGCATAACTCATCCAACTTCACATAGCTAGTGCGGGGCAGAGCCAGAAATATAAATGTTCCTCATGAAGCCTTGTTCTATTCTCTCTGTGCAATACTTATAATACAAGGTCCTTCGAATGCACAAGTAATTTACATTTGCATTATTATTAACTCTTTTTTCAAGTGTACTGACATTTCAGATACCCTTATGTGGCTGTAAATAGTAATTCTGTAATTTAGGATAAATCAAATAGACGGTTTAGGTATAGCACAATCCTAAGTAGTCATATTTACTTATAAGTATCACAAAGGTTGTAATAATACTTAAATAACCAAGGACAATAAAAATCAAATTTGAAAATGTATGTATCACTTTTCTTCTCATGCTTATATATTAAATGAAACAGTTAATTGTTGTGTTAAGTTGTGGTTTGATTATTTGGCACTACTGATTAAAACTGTATGTTGATTAATGAATAAGCTTGAATTCAACCTATTTTTCTTACAACGATACAGTAAATGAAAATAAACTAAAACTTTCACGTAGGCAGTGGTTCTTCCATGAGAACAATTTTAATTCCCAAAGAATATTTGGCAAGGTGCGGAGACATTCTGGCTGTGCTACTGGCATCTAGTGAGTGAAGGTCAGGAATGCTACTAAACAGAACAGTTCACAATAAGGAATTATTCTGCCTAAAATGGCAGTAGTGCACAGATTGAGAGATTCTTATCGAGTAGCATGTCTGATAAATTGTGTAAAAAGCTTAAATTAAAAAACAATTGGATTTTGTAAATAAAGTGTTAGAATAACATCTTGCAAAATAACTCATTATTCTTTGTTACAAATAGTCATCACTTAGTCTTTAGCTAGAATGGTTTACACATAATAGTCATACCTTTGTTTTTGTTCATTACAGCATTATTAGCAGTGGCTAAAGTGAAATAGAATAAATGCCCATCAATAATAAAACAGTTGATCAAATTATGATAGAACCATATCATGGAATATCATTCAGCCCTTTAAAAATGAATTAGATCTATACTAATTAAAAAGAGTGAGATTTCTATAATTCTAGCACCTCTTTCTCACTTCCTTTCCCTCTTTTTTTCAAACTTTTGATTGTAAACTAATTTTAGAATTACAGAAAAATTTTAAAATAATTCAGAGAATTTTGACATATCCCTCAACCAGCTTTCCCTAATGCTAATATCTTACTTTACCACAGCACAATGATCGAAACCAAGAAATGAACATTGGTACAATAGTAATAACTAAACCAGCAGTCAGCAAACTTTCTCCATAATGAGCAAGATAATAAATATTAATGGCTTTCCAGGC